>NW_028270147.1:106537722-106693432 GCF_037043375.1 Chiloscyllium plagiosum | reverse complement strand
TGGCTTAACGGGATGCTGTGATTGGTGTGTCTGTAACTGAGATTTGCAGGACAGAATGCAGTCACTTATTGACACCCCACTTCTCTCCAGAATGTGGTCATGATGACAACAATCGAATAGTTTGAAGTAAATGGGAAAGAATTGGGATTTTTCTATACATCTAGATGAAGGGCCAGCAGTGTGAACGATCACAGGACACTGGCAGACCAACAACAGTGAGTCAGCTTATTGTTGTAAATACAATTGTTACAAATATAAGCTACCCCCAGAGATGGCTGAGCCAGGGAGAACGACTGGGGGCAGCTGGCATTATAGATAAGCACACCAACAAAAGGAACCTGTTCACTGGGACAGCAAATTGCAAGAAGTTAAGCATAAATTTTCCTAAGTTTTAACTACATTTAATATCGAAGCTGTTTGAAATGAAAGGAACAAGTTCGATCGTTTGCTGTTTGTGCATCGTGCAAAGTCCTTTAGCTGTTTCAAAGTAAACTATCTCTTTTTAACTGTTTCCATATTTCTGGATTCCCCTACAGGAAGCAACATCCCCTTGGAATTCATCTGTCACGTCCCGTCAGGGTCTCAGTTAGAACAGCAGTATCTGTGGAGAGAAAATTAGGGTTAGCATTTCGAGGCTGGTATAACTTATTCAGGAACCCTAACTCTGTTTCTCTCTTCACAGATGCTGCCAGAATTACTGAGTTTCACCAGAAACCCCTGTTTTGGGGTTTGGATTTCCAGCATCACAGTCTCTTGCTTTTATTTCTCAGGATGCTGTCTGTTTCAATAAGACCATTTCGCATTTTCTAAACTCAAATGTGTAGAGCGTGTCCAATCGTTCATAGTATCATAGAGCCATCGAGATAAACAGTGCAAAAACAGATTCTTCAGTCCAACTCATCCATGCCAACCAGATATCCTACATTAATCTAGTCCCATTTGCCAGCGCTTGGCTCATATCCCTCTAAACCATTCCTATTCACATACGCATCCAGATGCCTTTTAAATGCTGTAATTGTACCAGCCTCCACCACTTCCTCTGGCAGCTCATTCCATACAACACCTCCTGCTAAGTGTAAAAGTTGCCCCTTAGGTCCCTTTCAACTCTTTTCACCACCCCAGGGAAAGACTTTGCCTGTTTACCCTTTCCATGTCCCTCATGATTTGATAAACCTCTATAAGGTCACTCCTCAGCCTCCGACGCTTCAGGGAAAACAGCCCCAGCCTATTCAGCCTCTCCCTGTAGCTCAAACCCTCCAACTCTGGAAACATCCTCATAAATGTCTCCTGAACCTTTTCAATTCTCACAACATCTTTCCTATAGGAGGGAGGCCAGAACTGCACAGTGTATTTGAAAAGTGACCTAACCAATGTCCTGTACAGTCACAACATGACCTCCCAATTCCGATACTCACTGCACTGACTAATAGAGGAAAGAATATTAAACACTTTCTTCACTAACCTATCTATCTGTGATTCCACTTTCAAGGAACTATGAACCTACACTCCAGGGTCTCTTTGTTTGGCAACAATCCCCAGGACTTTATCATTAAGTGTCTAAGTCCTCCCCTGATTTGCCTTTCCAAAATGCAGTACCTCACATCTATCTAAATTAAGTTCCATCTGCCATTCCTCAATCCATTAGCCCATCTGATCAAGATCCCATTGGACTCTAAGGTAACTTTCTTTGCTGTCCACTGCATCTTCAATTTTGGTGTCACCTGCAATCTTATTGACTATCCCTCCTATGTTCACATCCAAATTACTTAAATAATGAAGAAAGGCAGAGGACCCAGTACCAATTCTTATGGGACATCACTGGTCACAGGCTTCCAGTCTGAAAAACAACCCTCCACCACTACCCTCTGCCTTCTACAGTCCTGAGCCAGTTTTGTAGCCAAATGGCTAATTCTCTCTGTATTCCATGTGATCTAACCTTGCTAATCAGTCTAAAATGAGGACAATTGTTAAATGCCTTTCCGAAGTCCATGTAGATCACTTTGTCCTCATCATAATTCCTCTTCATTACTTCTTCAAAAACCTCCCTCAAGTTAGTGAGACATGACTTCTCACACAAAGCCATGCTGACTACCCCTAATCAGTCCTTGATTTTCCAAATACATGAAAATCTTGTCCCTCAGGACACCCTCCAACAACTTGCCCACCACCGATGTCAGGCTCACTGGTCTACTGTACCCTGGCTTTCCCTCACTACCTTCTTAAATATTGGCACCACGTTAGCCAACTTCAGTCTTCCAGCACCTCAGCTGTGGCTATCGATGATACAAATATCTCAGCAAGCGGCCCAGTAATCACTTCCCTAGCTTACCACAGAGTTCAAGGTACACCTGATCAGATCCCAGAGATTTATCCAGCTTTATATGCTTTATGACACCTAGCACCTCCTCCTCTGAAATAAGGACATTTTTCAGGCTTTCACCATCTATTTCCCCTCAATCTATATATCCCATGTTCTTCTCCACAGTAAACGCTGATATAAAATAATCATTTAATATTTTCTCCGAGGATTACTCCCCATCCCAGGAATGAGCTGAATGAACTGTCTCTCACACAATTACATCATAAATGACAGCAGCTGAATTAGGCCATTCAGCCCATCAAGTCTGTTCACAATTCAATGAGATTATGGTTGATCTGATAATGTTTAATGCCACTTTCCTGCCTGTTCCCACAACTCTTGATATCCTTTCTTAAGTAACATAAAAACTATACACAGCTCTCCAGATGAGGCCTCCTTAAAACCTTTTGCAATAAATACCAACACTCTCCCACTCTCCATCTCCCGTGCCTGTGCGGCACAGTGGCTCTGGGCAGCACTGTGGCTCAGTGGTCAGCACTGCTGCCCCACAGGGCCAGGGACCCGGGCTCAATTTGACTCTCAGGTAACTGACTGTGTGTAGTTTGCGTATTCTGTACTTGTCTGTGTGGGTTTCTTCCTGGTGCTCCAGTTTCCTCCTACAGTCTAAAGACATGCAGGTTATGTAGATTGGCCATGTTAAATTGCCTACAGTTTCCAGAGTGTGAACACTATGTGGATTAGGCATGGAAAATGTATGCTTACAAGGATGGGGTTGATCTGGGTGGGATACTCTTCGGAGAGTCGGTGTGGACTCGATGGGCCAAATGGCCTTCTTCCATACTATGGGGATTCTATGATCTATGACCGTCCTCATCACTTGCTACAGCTGACTTTGTGATTCATGTCCCTGGACACGTAGATCCCTCTTTGCTGTCTTATAGAAAGGGTCTTTGTGCTGGTCAGGGGTTCAGATTTGACAAGAGGACACTTGCTAAAGGGAGCTCTTGCTGGGAGAGGAGGTTAGGAGAAAATAATCAGTACTTTCCAGTGAGTTACTCATCAACAGGTGGTTGTGGTAAGTGAAGGAGTTGTGCTATGAAAATGCAGGAATAGGTACAGGCCTCAAGAAGAAGAGACAGGAAAATGTCTTTGCTCAGAAACTGCTTTGAGCAGAGAGCAGTCAGCAGGTACTGTGCTCACAGCAGCTAAGGCAGACTGGGAATGTTCAACTCGAATGTCTCAAAGCTACAAAAGAATCACCTGAATATGAGACTGAAGATGAAACCTCAGAGTTTGTCATCAGTGAAAGGAAACCGGGAAGCCGGCCCCCAGCAGGGTGTAGCTGCTCTAGGATGGTCACCCACTGACATTAAGAAAGGAATGAAACCCCACATTCAGCCACCCGATGGACCATTCGGTTCAACCCAATCTGCTCAGTGTTCATCACCCAGGAAATAGGCAGCAGGTCATGGTGTCGGCACCTGTCTGTGTCCCGAAATGATGGCACTTGTTCTGCAGACTTCACGTTCCGCTTTCACTAACTCACTGTGAGAAACCTCCTTAATCTGCAACAGCGGGAAAGCAAAGATCAGAACGAGAGGCTCAATCAGCATCAAACAATAACTACATGGACTAGACTCAGGCATCACTGGACAGTTGGGTTTCATTTTCCAGCCTGTCCCATTCTCCGCTCCAGTGTCCTACCCCCCCGATGTCCTGGTCAATAGCTCACTGTTATTGTGGGAGCCTGCTGAGGGTGAATGAGCTCTCACAGTTCCCACATTACAACAATGTCTAGACTTTGAAGATATTCCATTATCTGTAAAACATTTTTGAACATTCTCAGCTCATGAATAGTGTAACAGAAATACAATTCTCTCTCCGTTTTGTTTCCTCTCCATGTCTTCCCATCTGTCTCCTCACAACATCCCTCCCTTGTTTAAAATCTCGAATGAATTATGAATCTCTGGGAGAACTTACCCTGTGGCAACATTGAGACTAATAACAACCTCCTCGGTGGGCTTTGAGTGTGAAGATCAATAACACTCTCATTGGGACTTGATCTGGGTTGTCTCCAGTCAGTCAGTGTTATTGTTCTGGGACCAGACAGTTCTGATTGAGATGAAGGGTGAGCTGTGCTGGGTATTAACACACGGGTCAGTGTAGTGAAGCAGGGATTACCCACTTCACAAGAGAGTAAGCTGAACAAACAAACTGGGTGGCTGTGACACCCCCAACCTGACAGAGAGGGGTGGGGGATGGGGAACATGAGTAGTAACATCCTCAGACAAAAAGGATGCTCAAAATGGCATAGCCCCAAAGAGGGAGGGGACAGGAACAGCTACACTCCCCTGGGAGAGAGGGGACAGTTACAGTGACACTCCGTAGAGAGAGGGGACAGCAACTGTGTGTTCACTTTCTTGCTGTGTTGTGACATATGTCCTGGGAAATTGGTTTGGTTTATATTTTCTCAGTTGTATTTGGGTTTGATGAGTTGATTCAGTAACAAGGATTCCAATCCTATATTTCCTGTATCAGCAGATCCACTGAAGGTCATCCTTTCATTTGGAGTTTGCCCAGGTTTTTGCCCAGACTGATATAGCATGATCTACCAAATGCTGCTCCTATTGGGCTAAACCATCACACACCAGGAAATCTGACCGGCACTTTCTCTTTGTGCTGGCAAAGGGAGAGATTTGTTCTTACTACAATGGCAGCCAAAGAAATTGTTGAACAGACACCTACACCTGGGCCTGAGGCAGGAGCCCAAGCTCCAACACACTGGCCTCACTTCACACCAACCTTCACACAGTGCGGGGTCATGAACTCCGGTCATCAATCCCTCTGGGGCCGGGACGGAGTGAGGGAACAGGGACAATTGTAGAAGAGTCAATAAGGAGTAAAGCAAGATGGAGAGAGTGTGTTGGAAAGGGGTTAGAGGAGGAAATATACTTTGTGCCACTCAGTACTGACATTGTCTATGTGAATCGCAAAATGAATAAAAAACACACTGTGAAAACAATCATATCACAGGGGACATTTTCATTGTGGTGTGATAAGTATCCTGATTCAAAAGCTGTTGTCCCACGCTCCCTCCCTCTCTCACTCTCCGCATTTCTATAGATTGAACCAGTTAGATCCGAGCAGGGCCCCAGTTCATTTGTTCTGTTCAGGGACAGTGAAACAGCTGCCCTCTAGTGACTATAGAGTGCTGGTACTGCTGCAGAGAGCCACACGTCAAGTCCCGGGCCATGAGCATCTGAACGAAACAGCAGCCATTCCGTTGGATTCCAGTGGGAATGAGTTATCAGTTGTTCTGGCCTGGTTCCCCAGTCAGTCAGTCAGGCCATGGCTGACCTAGAACACATTCCCCCTTAATTCTGTAACCCTGACTATCCTGAGCGAATGAACATTGATCCCCGACCTTGGTAGCTTTTTCAGATTGAAAGTTCCAGATTTCCACCACTCTTTGTCAGAAAGAGTTCCTCCTGAAATCATTCCCAATTCTAATTTTAATCATCCTCTTGTTTTGGACTCTGGCATTGGAGAATACAGTTTACATAAACACTGTTAATCATTTCCAGGGAACAGCCTCGCTTTTGCAACTTGTTCTCTCTAATTAACAGTTTCTGATCTGAAGGTGACACGGCAGGCTGGATACTGAGAGGATGGTTCCTGTTCCAGGACAGGTGAGAACTGGAGGGCCAGTTTAAGACAAAGCAGTCTCCCGTTTAAAAGGAAGGAGGGGTTTTCTTGCTGAGGGTTGACAGTTTGTGGAATTCTCTTCTCTACATGGGAATGGAGGTTGGGTCATTGAGTTTAGTCATGGCTGAGATAGGCACGTTTTTGATGAACAAAGCAGTTAAGGATAATGGGTGGGGGAGGGAGGCAGAAAATGCAGCTGAGACCATAACCAGATGAGCAGTGATCTTCATTGGCACAGCAGCTCCCAAAAAGCCTGCTCTTGGGTCCTATGTTCTGGCAGAGGCTGCAGCAATCCTGGACCCCCATCGTTCCTTTGTCACTCACTGACAGAAATATAATTTCAAAACAAACATTATTTTCTTTAACAAGACCAAGTCAGTTATGGTTGCTGTCGTTTTCTCAGCTCTCTTTACATCTCAGCAGGGCTTTAGAAACATGTGTTTTGTGTTACATTGGAGAAGAGACAGACACAGACAGAGTGAGGCCTCAGAGAACACAGAGAGCTTTCACTCTGCACAGCAAGGCTGTCACGGGAAACATCTGGTGAAAGGTTTGGAAGGAGGTGAAGAGGAGAGAGGTATGGGAAAAGAGACCTGACAGTTCAAACTAAAAACACTTCACATATTGCCATCATTTAATGAATTAATGTGAGAGGATTAGAGACCCATAACAGCTAGAGTGTGGTGGACCAGAGGCTCAAAGGTAGACAGCAAAGAGCTGCATTATTCCTTCTCGGGGCATTAATGTCATTGACAAGCCTCATAGTTATTGCCCATCTCCAGCTGCTCGGACTGAGTTCTTTGCTGCACCAGATCATGGGGCCGTAAAGAATGAATCACGCCACTGTGGGACTGGAGTCACAGACCGGGTGATGACTGGGATCCCTTGCCTAAAGAACATTTGTGAACATGACATTGAGTTTCATGGTTTTTGTTTGCACCCATCCCAGCACCTTCCTTCCCAGAATGGGAAGGCCACGTTGGGTTTGGTGCTGGGTAATGAAACTGGCCAGTTGTTAGATTCGGAGGTAGGTGAGCACTTTGATGATAGTGAACAAAGTTTGGTTTTGTTTACTTGAGCAATGGAAAGGGATAGGTATATATTGCAGGGCAAAGGTTATTGGTGGAGGAAAGGCTACTATGATGCGATTAGGCAAGATTTAGGATGAATAGGATGGGGGAAGGAAACTGCAGGGGTTGGGCACAACTGAAATGTGGAGCTTATTCAAGGAACAGCTACTGCACGTCCTTTATAAGTGTGTACCTGTCAGGCAGGGAGGAAGTGGTCGAGCGAGGGAGCTGTGGTTTACTAAAGAAGTTGAATCTTTTGTCAAGAGGAAGAAGGAGGCTACGTTAGGATAAGACCTGAAGGCTCAGTTAGAGCGCTTGAGAGTTACAAGTTAGCCAGGAAAGACCAAAAGAGAGAGCTACGAATAGCCAGGAGGAGACATGAGATGTTGTTGGTGGATAGGATTAAGGATAATCTGAAAGCTTTATATAGATATATCAGGAATAAAAGAATGACTAGGGAAAGATGAGAGCCGATCAAAGAGAGTAGTAGAAAGTTGTGTGTGGAGTCCGCAGACATGGTAAAGTGCAAATGAATATTTTTCCTCAGTATTCACACTGGAAAAAGACAACGTTGTCAAGGAGAATACTGAGGTCCAGGCTACTAGACTGATGGGATTGACATTCACAAGGAGGAGGTGTAGCAATTCTGGAAAGTGTGAAAATAGATAAATTCCCTGGGCCGGATGGGATTTGTCCTGGGATTCTCTGGGAAGCCAGGAGGAGATTACAGAGACTTTACCTTTGATCTTAATGTTGTCATTGTCTATAGGAATAGTGCCAGAAGACTGGAGGATAGCAAATGTTGTCCCCTTGTTTAAGAAGGGGAGTAGAGACAACCCTGGTAATTATCGGCCAGTGAGCCTTACTTCGGTTGTGGATAAAGTGTTGGAAAAGGTTAGAAGAGATAGGGTTTATAATCATCTAGGAAGTATTAAATTGATTGGGGATAGTCAACACTGAAGCTCGGGCCTCGCAAACCTTATTGAGTTCGTTGAGAAGGTGACCAAACAGGTGCATGAGGGTAAAACGGTTGATGTGATGGATATGCACTTCAGTAAGGCATTTGATAAGGTTCTCCACAAAATACCGAGGCATAGGATTAAGGGTGATTTAGCGGTTTGGATCAGAAGTTGGCTAGCTGAAAGAAGACAGAGCGTGGTTGTTGATAGATAATGTTAATCCTGGAGTTCATTTACGAGTGGTGTACTGCAAGTATCTCTTTTGGGGCCACTGCTGTTTGCCATTTTTATAAACGACCTGAATGAGGGCATAGAAGGATGGGTTAGTAAATTTGCGGATGACACTGAAGTTTGTGGAGTAGTGGATAGTGCTGAAGGATATTGCAGGTTACACAGGGACATGGATAAGTTGCAGAGCTGGGCTGAGAGGTGGCAAATGCAGAGTTTAATGCAGAAAAGTGTGAGCTGATTCACTTTGGAAGGAGCAACAGGAATAAAGAGCACTGGGCTAATGGTAAGATTCTTAGTAGTGTAGATGAGCAGAGAGATCTCTGTGTCCATGTCCACAGATCCTTGAAAGGTGCCATCCAGTTTGATGGGATTGTTAAGAAGGCTTATAGTGGGTTAGCTTTTATTGGTAGAGAGATTGGGTTTAGGAGTCATGAGGTCATGCTGCAGCTGTACAAATCTCTGGTGTGGCTGCAATTGGAGTATTGCAAGCAGTTGTGGTCACCGCATTAAAAAAAGGATGTGGGAACTTAAGGGTTCTGAGAAAATATACTAGGATGCTGCCTGGCATGGAGGGAAGGCCTTATGAGGAAAGGATGAGGGACTTATGGCTGTTTTTGTTAGAGAGAAGAAGGTTGAGAGTTGTCTTAATTGAGACGTACTAAGATAATCACAAGGTTAGATAGGGTGGACAGTGAGAGCCTTTTTCCTCAGATGCTGAGGGGACATAGGTTTAAATTGAGGGGTGATAGATATAGGACAGATGTCAGAAGTAGTTTTTTTACTCAGAGACTAGTAGGGGCATGGAATGCACAGCCTGCAACAGTAGCAGACTCGCCAACACTAAGGGCATTTAAATGGTCACAGGATACACATATGGATGAAGATGGAATAGTGTAGGGTAGATGGAGTTTAGATTGGTTGCATAGGTTGGCGCAACATCAAGGGCTGAGGGCTGTCATGTTCTATGTTCTATGTTCCAGATATGACATTGCTCATCACCGCCCTCTCCAGGACAATTAGGGAAGGACAACAAATAGCAGACAAATTAAAACTTGCCCCACCCAAGGAGAAATCAAAATAAATGACGTACAATTCAAATGATTAAACTGGTGAGGCTTGAACTCATCTCTTTGAAACGCTGGAGCCTCGGCCATGACATGGGTGAACCTGCATTTTTCAGATTGCAATTGGAGTGCCCTACGGATCAGGCACAAAATGAATTACACTCAAAGACCGAACAAACGGCTATCAAAGTGTGTCACCAAACGGCTATCAAAGTGTGTCAGGAAGAACTCAAGAGAAAGCCATTAGTGGGTGTAAGCGGGTAAGACAGACAAGTGTCAGATGTCATTGAATGCACCATAAATACACTAAAGCTGTTGGGATGGGGCAGGGAAATAGGATTAATTGAATTTCTCCACTGAGAGCTTTCCTGGTTGTAATAACTCAGTACATTAAAAGATGAAGTGTAGCTCATATTGCAAACAATGTACTGCAGTGGGCAAGAAAGGATGTTGAGCAACATAAATGCTTAAAATTGGGAAAGGAAATTGTATAAAAGAAATGGGAAAGGCCAATGGGATTTTGGAATGAATATTGAGAGTGAGGAGACGGAGGGGAGAGTGGCCAGGACAGCTGTACTGAAGAAGGGTTAGGTCACATCTGGAATATGGTGTACAGTTAGGGGCTTCATTGAGGGGCAATGCAGAATGGGACAGGGATTGGGGACCTAGGTTACAAGGAAACGCCAGAACAGGATCTCGAGGAGGGAGGGAGGGTATTCTGATATTCAAAACATCTTAATGAAATCGACACAGTAAATGTAGATTTACTGTCAATGCTGGCAAACAGAAAGGCAGGTACAGGAAGGAGATCAGGAAAAATATTTTGATGTAGAGATTGGAATTTAGTAAGTGCTGGTAAACTGAGTCCTCCATTCAAAATGGGACAGAATTACTTCTTGCAATTTGAACAAGTCTGAAGCAAAAGAGCAAGTTAGGATCAAATAGTCATTTGAGAATATTGACTTAGCCTGAAAAATGCCCGGTTTTTGGAAGCTTTTCATTTTGCCCTCATCAGGACAATTGTAAAAGTACCAATCAAAGGGGAAAAACATGACATTTCTATTGCATATGAGGAAAGTGCTGATCGGTTGAGGTGTTGTCACTATGAACACGCCAGTTTAAATATTGTTTTCCTCTGCTGTGGCATTTCTTGTAAATTGTCCTGATGCATGCAAGACAAAAACCTTCAACAAAATGATTTGTCTTTTGCAACATTCAAATTAGGATCAGTTTGGAGAGAAAGAATGAACATGGAAATGTATTAAGTTAACAATGAAAATTGGTCTAAATTCAGGATAGCTTCACCTTGAACTTAATACAGGAATTATCAGGTGAAGTTTAATCACTGGAATTATTTAATCATCTTCCACCAGTTTAATTGTTTGAATTGTCCATCAGTTACGTTGATTACTCCTGGGATGGGGAGAGCATTGACGTGTCTGCTATTTATTGCCCTTCCCTAACTATCCTGGAGAGTCATGATTTGGAGATGACGGTGTTGGACTGGGATGTGCAAAGTTAAAAATCACACAACACCAGGTTATAGTCCAACAGGTTTATTGGAAGCACACTAGCTTTCAGAGCGCTGCTCCTTCATCAGGTGATAATGGAGGGCTCAATCATAACACAGAATTTATAGCAAGAATTTACAGTGTGATGTAACTGAAATTATACATTGAAAAATTGATTGCCTGTTTCATCTGTTAGAATACAGTGATAGTTTCACTTCTTTCATGTGTAAATCACAAAACCTTTTTTTTTAAAAAAGTTGCATTCTCAGGTTAGCTGTTAACAATGGTGATAGCTAGACAATATATTGAACTTGTTGGCCCCCTGTATTCTCTTTCTATGCCATGATGTTTAGATTGATTCTAATCTAAAAAGTGAGATAACGGAGTTTTACATAAATTCATGCAGTTTTTGAGCTCAGAGTTCTACATGAATGCAAAATACTATGTAACCCTTCAAGTACAAATTCACCCCACAAAACATATGTGTGCATATGGGTCTTTGTCTGTCTGTGTGTGTGTGTCTGTCTGGGTTGGGGGTTGAGTGTGAGAAAGTGTATGTGTGTGTGTAGTGAGTGCAGAGTGTCTTAAGTCTGTGAGGGGGTGCATGTGTGAGTGTGGGAGTGTATGTGTCTGTAAGGGTGTGTGTGTGGGTGTCTGTGTGCACGTCTGTATGTATGTGTGTCTGTGTATATGTGTGCATAGGAGTGCCTGTGTGTGTGAGAGAGTGTGTGTGTGTAGGAGTATCTGTGAGTGTGTATAGTGCAATGGTCGTCACCTGTAATGTGACATGAACCCAAGGTCCCAGTTGAGGCCCTCCATATGGGTACCGAACTTAGCTATCAGCCTCTGCTCAGCCACTTTTCTCTGCTGCCTGTCCCGAAGTCCACGTTGGAGGATGGTCACCCTTTTAACTTTATCCTGGAGAGGGCGGTGGTGAGCCATGAGTTTCTCGAAGAGGATCTGACAAAGGGACAAGATCATGTGCTGGGCCTAAGAACAGCTGTCCCTCAGGAGAATGAGCTGTGGCACAAGGGAAAACCTGGGAGTGGTGGAAAGGCACAGGCAGACCGGCTAGGCTGCAGAGGGGCAGAACCAGTTTTGACGAATGAGCTGAGGTCCTTCCGAGCTGAGTTGCAGACTCAGGCTTTCAGGGCCGCACAGCTTACACTGTTACTGACCATAGCTCCGTGTTGATGAGGCCTGACCCAGGAGAACATCCACAGAAAGCTGCCTCCTGTGTGTCTGATGTGCCTGTGTGTCTCTCAGACATGACTGAGCAGGGAGCAAGGGTTTCAGCAGCAACAAAGATGTTACTCTAGTGCCCCTCCCACTTTCACCCATTGACTTACAAACTCCTTCCGGGGAAAGGGTTCAGCACATGCTATCGGCTGCTCCAATGTCTCACACCCAACCTCGAGACAACAGACCCCACTGCCCCCTGCCCCCATCATCTGCTCTCCATCTCTCTCCTGAGGGCACTATTTCTGGCTGGGAAACATCTCTAGCTCCCCCAGGTGGTCTCATTCTCCCAAGTGTGGGCTGGGATGGGGAAGCAAGGCAGGCTATTGGACCGGCAGATGTCAGCCTGGCCTCAGTGGGGAGCACTCTCCCCTCAGACTCACCATGTTGCAGATTGGGTGAATGAGCCATTGGGAAATACAGGGTTACAGGGATTAGATTAGATTACATTGTGGAAACAGGCCCTTCGGCCCAACAAGTCCACACCGACTCACCGAAGCGCAACCCACCCATACCCCTACATTTACCCCTTACCTAACACTACGGGCAATTTAGCATGGCCAATTCACCTTACCTGCACATCTTTGGACTGTGGGAGGAAACCGGAGCACCCGGAGGAAACCCACGCAGACACGGGGAGAACGTGCAAACTCCACACAGTCAGTCGCCTGAGGTGGGAATTGAACCCGGGTCTCTGGCGCTGTGAGGCAACAGTGCTAACCACTGTGTCACCGTGCCGCCCACACAGTGGCACAGTGTAGTGGTTTGGATCTGGTTGGGATGGTCTTCGGAGGA
The DNA here is from genome assembly GCF_037043375.1 of Chiloscyllium plagiosum. Lineage (NCBI taxonomy): Eukaryota > Metazoa > Chordata > Chondrichthyes > Orectolobiformes > Hemiscylliidae > Chiloscyllium > Chiloscyllium plagiosum. The sequence continues at coordinate 106,680,538 of NW_028270147.1, read as the reverse complement.
TTAGTGTGAACTCATTGGGGTGAATGGTCTGCTTCGACATTCTACAGATTTCATCATTACATGATTCTATCTCTGAAGCAAATTATCCATGCACAGGGAGTGCCATACTGTCAGAAGGTCAGTACTGAGGGACTGCCACAGTCAGAGGGACAGTACTGAGGGAGTGCCACACTATTGGAGGGTCAATACTGAGGGAGTGTTGGACTAATGGTGGGTCAGTACTGAGGAAGTGCTGCACTGTCAGTGGGTGAGTACTGTGGGAATGCCGCACCGTCAGAAAGTCAATATTGTGGGAGTGCTGCACTGCTGGTGTGTCAATACTGAGGGAGTGCAACACTGTCAGAGGTTCAGTGCTCCGCACCATCTTTCAGATGGGATATTCTGATATCTGCCCTCTCAGGGGGCAGTAGAAGATGCCATGACACTATTAGAAGAGCAGAGCAGATCCCCATGGTGTCCTGGTCAATATTTTTAAAATATACCTTTTAAAAAATACCTGGATCAGCACCTGAAATATCTGAACATTCAATGCTTTGGGCCCAGTTCTGGAAAGTGGATGGAGAGTAGATTTAGTTTTGCCTTGGTGGGACAGACATGATTGGATGAGAGACTTCTCCTACACTGTATGATTCTCTGATTCTGTGAAACCTCTGGCTGATTACCACGTACTGTCGTCCCTCGGCTGATGAATCAGTCTCTCTTCAACTCTTCACTCTTCCTCCTTCGTGTCTAAATCCTGAGCTCTCATTGTTGCTGGGAAATTTGAGAAGCAGATTTATTCATTTGCTCATTCACTCCCTTCTCAGCCTCTCTTTATCTCCTGAAACTCCACTCAACAGCAATCTGCTGGGTCAGGAGCAAGGCTCTCAGCTCAATGAATAAAGGCACATTTTCCAGCACCAAGCTGGTGAGTGTCAGCTGGAGAACAATGTTCCATTGCAATAATCAAGGTGTCCAGCCATTCTGTACATCCACGTTCACTCCTGGAGGGACCAGGCAGAGAGGAAGAGTCAGTGCAGCCATTGTGCAGCATCCAGTGTCGAGTTGCCCCATTTCCAATCCCACTGCAATGTCATTGTCTGCCCTGACACCAAGCAGATGCTCTCTTCACAAGAGGCTCCATGGCCCTGAGGACTGTGAGAATGAGCCCTGTCCATTCAGCTCGATCATCAAGCTCCAGCCTTCCTGATGTGGGGCAGCCAGGAGAACCCTGCCCATGGGAGATTCCCCACACACTCCCTCCCTCCCTGCAGGGAAAGATGATTCCCTGTCCCTGCTTTCTCTCTAAACTGATCCGAATTTGAGTGTTGCTGAAAAAAGAGACGTTTTGTGGAAGCTTTTGTCTTGCACACATCAGGGCAATTTGCAAGAAATGGCACAGCAAAGGCAAGTACCATGTAGACTGGAGATCCTAGAGGGTCAGGCAGCACCCATGGAGAGAAAGCAAGGCAAAATGAAATGTTTTCATAAGAAGGACTTTTTCTCACTCTAGTTCCAAATTCTCAAATGACTATTTGATCCTGATTTCCTCTTTTGCTTCAGACCTGTTGAAATTCTAAAAAGTAATTCTGTCCTTTTGTGAATGGAGCACTCAGTTTATCATCATTCATTATTAAGTTCCAATAACTGCATCAAAATATTTTTCCTGATCTCCTTTCTGTACCTGGTATATGACTGGAGAATATGTTATTTTGCCTTTCAGTTTGTCTGCACTGATGGTAAATCTACATTTACTGTGTTCCTTTGTTTAAGAATTTTTGAACATCAGACTTCCCTCCCTCCACTGTCGAGATCCTGTTCTGGCCTTCATAGAATCATAGAATCGAGGAATTCCTTCAGTGTGGAAGGAGGCCATTCAGCCCAGCAAGCTCGTACCGACCCTTTGAAGATCATCCCACCCAGACCCACACTTCCCCTACCCTATCACCGTAACCCCGCATTTTCCATGGCATTTTCCATTTGCTAGCCTGTGCATCTCTTGGACATAATGAGTAATTTAGCACGGCCAATCCACCTAACCTACACATTTTCTCTCAGTTTTGTAAACGAAACATCAGTTTTGAATTTTACACTTTGCGCTAGATGTAACACAGTTGGAAACATAACTCGAGGCACATTTAATCATTCAAGTGGCCCATTTCAATGCCCCCAATGGTAGCAAAATTTCTCCCAATGAATATCAGGATAGAAGGAGTGAACTGGAATTCCCAGCCACCAACAGACGACATAAGCTAGATTGAGGAGCCAATTGACATCAACATTCCTGAATCTATCCTGATTTAATGGCAGTTCAGGGATTAAATCAGCTTGGCTTTCCCACAATGTGTCCAACCAAGGGACCCATCTTCAGATGATGTCCTCATGTTAAACTGCCACCTCTCCCATGACCCACACCTGCCTTTAGTTGCATTTGGCCTGAGATTCCATAATAAGTCAAGGTCTCCAGTGAGAGCCCTGCCTCCAACAGGCATTGCTCTGCTCGCTTCCAACTGGGGACCTCCCCAGGAACCAAAAGGAGCTCCCCAGCAGTTCTGATCTCACTAATGGGTGAGATCATTGTTGACCCATCTCAGAGTGGACTGAACCCAAACCTTTCTGACTCCATGGAAGGAGTTCTACCAACTTAGCCAAGGCTGAAACTTAAAGAAAGTCATAAAATCTGTCAATAATTAGCACTGCCCAAAGTTTGTGAGAAGATTTGTAGCTCGGGTGCTTGTTGCTGTGGTTCTGTTCGCCGAGCTGGAAGTTTTTGTTGCAAACGTTTTGTCCCCTGTCCAGGTGACATCCTCAGTGCTTGGGAGCCTCCAGTGAAGCGCTTCACAGGAGGCTCCCAAGCACTGTGGATGTCACCTAGACAGGGACAAAACGTTTGCAACAAAAACTTCCAGCTCGGCGAACAGAACCACAGCAATTAGCACTGCCTTTGTGTGAGGTCAGAGTTTTGAGGTTTAAACGTGTTCTTTTGGAATGCAATGAAGCGTTACCATAGAGACAAGAACAGCCAACTCTGCCCAAAAGGTCACCACAATAATTAATCCATCACCATCCAGTCGAATGCTTTTCAGCATTACTTTCCCTTTATTATTCCTCTTTTTCAGGTCATTAAATACCCTTTAAAATAGTGCACGTATGGGAATATTGCCACCTGCAAGATTTCTCCCAAACCATTCATCATCCTGACTTAGAAATATCTCACTGTTCCTTCACTGTCACTAGGTTAAAATTGGGGAATTCTCTCCCTCAGGGCACACTGGGTCTACCTACAGCACATGGCTGCAGCGGGTTCAGGAAGGCAGCTCCTCACCACGTTCAAAGAAAATGAGGGACATGCAGGAAATGCTGGCCAGCCAGCAGTGCCCATGTCCCACCAGAGAATAAAACATGGATAGGTTTTGTTTTAACAGCCTGTGGCAGAAAATTGCAAATTCTTACCACCTTCTGTGTAAAGAAATCTACATCCCGAAATAAAACTTGTGACCTAGATCCTCTATCCCTGTCCCATTATGTATTGTCCCGCAAAGCAGCCCCTAACTGTGCACCATATTCTAGCCATGACCTAACCATTCTTCAGGACAGCTGCCATGGTCACTCTCCCCTCCATCTACTCATCTCAATATTCAATCCAAAACCACATTGACCTTTGTTTCTGATATTGTTCCCAAGTTAAAGGAGATATATCACTCGACATCCTTTCTTGCGCGCTGCAGTGTTGTTTATAAACGGCCCTTCAACCTTTATCGTTCTCAGAGGCGTTACAACCGAGAAAACCCCTTCCAGCTCTCAGTGGAGAAATTCAGTTATTCCCGTTTCCCTGCTCGATCCCAATAGCTTCCCTTTATGTGTGACTGTGCTTCCAGTGTGTTCAGCAATATCTGACACTTGCCTGCCTAATGCTCTTACACCCGCTGATACCTGTGGAGTTCTTCCAGATAAATTGCTGCTCTTTGCAGTTTGGTGACCCACTTTGATAGCCGTTTGTTCGGTCTTTGAGTGTAGTTCATTTTGTGCCTGAACCCAGTGTCAATCCGAAGGGCACTCCACCTTTCAGTCTGACAAACCAGGTTCACCCATGTCATGGCTCTACTTCTAGCCTAGATTCGAGTCTTTCAAAGAGATGAATTCAAGCCTCTCCAGTTTGATCATTTGAAGTGTATCTCATTTATTTTGATTTCTCCTGGGATTGGCGGGCGCAAAAGCGGCTGCTATTTGTTGCCCTTCCCTAATTGTCCTGGAGAGGGCGGTGGTGAGGCATATAATATCTGGGAAGGAAGACGTTGGGATCTGAACAAAAAAACCCATGAAACTCAATGTCATGTTCACGAATGTAGTTTAGACAAGGGAACCCAGTCATCACCCGGTCTGTGACTCCAGTCCCACAGTGACATGATTCATTCTTAACGGCCCCATCATCTGGCTCAGAACTCATTCCGAGTAACTAGAGATGGGCAATAAATTTGAGGTATAATTTACAATAGTTTATAAAATAGTTCATTTTAAAAACTATTTAAAATAGTTAAATCTATGTTAACCTGAGTGTACAAGGCATAATTTCAAAATTTGCTGATGGTATGAAACTTGAATGTATTATGGCTCATGAAGAAGATAGTGTCTAACTTCAAAAAAAGATATAGGTAAGTTAATGGAATAAGCAGATGGTTGCGGATAGAATTTAATGGAAAGAGATGTCACTGATTCATTTTGGAGGGAAAATGTGGAGAGACAAAACAAACTAAAGGGTACAAGTATGGGTGGGTGTAGGGGCAGTAGGACCTGGATGTTTCTGTGCATCAGTCACTGAAGGTGGCAGGATAGGTAGCTGTTCTCATGACAGAGCAGCTGATTAAAGCAGATGCCATATCAATATGAACATAGAATACAGCGTGGATGTGAAAAGAATGCTTCCTTTTCAGGGAGAATATAAACTAAAATAAGTTCCCTCATTTAAGACCGAGATAAGCAGAGTTTTTTTTTTCTTGCTTAAGATCATAGATTTTTGGAACTCTTCTCCAAACATAGAAATGAAACCTCTGAATGCTTGTAGTGAGGAAGTAGATAGCCATTGCTTATCAAAAATCTATCAGAGTGAGGCAAGAATGTGGAATAATCAGGTCAGCCATGGGGAGCAGCTCAAGAGGATGAAGCTCTTTCATTTGTCCCTAATTCATATGACCATGCGTCAGTTCCACCATTGAAGGATCAGCGCCTTGAAAGCTTGTGGTTTTCAATAAAGCAGCTGAAGTGGCTGCAGGTTTGTGTGGGCGCGAATGGAAGGGGACTTTACCCATAATCCTCAGCAGCAGGGCAAACGCTCTCTCGCCACTAGAGGGCAGCTGCTTCACTGTCCCTGATCAGTAAAACATAATCTGGGGCCCTGCTTGGAGCTAACTGGCTCAATCTGTAAAGATACATGGAGTGTTCAGCTTTACACGTAGGGTACTTGTCGCACCACAATGAAAATGTCCCCTGTGATAAGGAAAGTACTTTGGTGTGACTTTTGTTTGTCTTCACAGTGTGTTGTTTTGTTCATTCTGTTAAACACGTTGACAATGTCAGTATTGAGTGGCACAAAGTATATTTCCTCTAAACCCTTTCCAAAACACCCTCTCCATCTTGCTTTACTCCTTATTGACTCTTCTACAATTGTCCCTGTTCCCTTACTCCATCCCGGTCCCAGAGGAATTGATGGCCGGAGTTCATGACCCCGCACTGTGTGAAGGTTGGTGTGAAGTGAGGCCAGTGTGTTGGAGCTTGGGCTCCTGCCTCAGGCCCAGGTGTAGGGGCCTGTTCAACAATCTGCACATTGTCCTTTTTCTCTTTCTGACCGTACTGGAGTTTTCAAACTGCAGTAACTTGCTGGCAACAAACTGTCTTGTCTAAAATGATCCCAGCACTGGACAGATCTCTGCTGTTGATCTGTTCTCTCAGGATCCTGCTCTGTATTCAGTGCCTGTTATCATTTTGTTAGAGTTCATATGTCAGCTGCTGCTTCCTTGCTATGATACTGGAAAAAAATCATCAATGCCTCTTGAGATTTAAAATACTCTGTTTTTATGAAAGTGGTTGGCAGATTTTTTAACATCATTTAACATTCTAATGATGTGAATGCATCTGTGTTGTTTCTGGCTGGGAGCATTTAACATCATGACCCTAGTTTTTAATGGATCCTCACTCGTGGTAATAAGTTTGCAATGTTTCTCTCTCCTTTCAAATGTGTTATAATGAGAACACCGTGTGATGGAATGGGTGATTGTTTGGATTCCCATCTCATTATCGTCCAGCTTTCAAAGAAAATGCTGTAGTCTTTGAAATGAGATTGTACTCAGTTTTTATACATATTGTGTTTGGATTTTATTTTTGGAATGCCAATTTGTCATAAAAATATCCTGTTCGGTTTTGTAGCTCAGTAGTTGTGTTTGTTCCCTGAGATCCTGAGAGTTTACACAACCCTCCATTTGCCTGTGACCCAGTTGTTGGCTGAAGCCTCTGGTTGTTCGGTGAGTCCAAGCCATTGTCTTGCTCTCTGCAGTTATACCATCAACTTGGTGTCTCAGTGTGAGCCAGGAGACCACTGCGTGGTGACTTCCTGTTCCACTGTCGGTGTAAAGGCAAGTGGGAACTATCGAGGTTAATCCCATCATGCACATTCCGCTCAGCTGGAAATACATCCACTAACTAATTTCTTTGGCTGCCATTGCAGTAAAAGCAAATCTCTCCCTTTGCCAGCAGAAAGAGAAAGTGTTCGTCAGATTCCCTCATGCGTGATGGTTTAGCCCAATAGGAGCAGCACTGGTAGATCATGCTGTATCAGCCTGTACAGAAACCTGGGCAACCTCCAAATGAAAGCATGACCTTCAGTGGATCTGATGCCACATGAAATATGGAATTGGAATCCTTGTTACTGAGAAAATATAAACAAAACCCATTTCCGAAGGATATATGTCACAACAAGAAAGTGGGGAACAGACAGTTACTGTTCGCCTGTCTCTGGGGAGTGTCACGTTTCCCATCCCCCCTCGCTCTGCGGCTTACCATTTTTACCAACCTTTCTGTCTGAGAATATTACTGTTCCTGTCCCACTGTCTTGGGGAGAGGGTGGGGTTGTCACAATCACCCAGTTTGTTAGTTCCATTTACTCTTGTGAAATGGGTAATCCCTGCTTCACTCTGTATGTGAGCCATGTGTGAAAGCCCAGCACAGCTAACCCTTCATCTCAATCAGATCACAGGGTCTAAGGTTGGTCAGTACTGTCTGGACCAGACAAAAACACCGACTGACTGGAGACAATTCAGATCAAGTCCCCATGAGACAGCTATTGACCTTCACCCTCAAAGCCCACTGAGGAGGTGGTCATTAATCCCAGTGTTGTCATAGATTAAGTTCTCCCAGAGATTCATGATTCATTCTAGATTTTACACAAGTCTGTGATGTTGTCAGGCGACAGCTGGGAAGACATGGAGATAAGATACAAAAGGGAAGAGAATTATATATGTGTTATACGTTCCTTGAACTTAGGATGTTTGGAAATGTTTTACAGCCAATGGAATACTTCCAAAGTCCAAACATTGTTGTAATGTGGGAATTGTGACAGCCTGGGCTAGGCAGATCATTTGGCAGCACCACCCAGAGACTGGAGGCTGCTACTGCAGGCAGGCTCCAACCAGCTCTGCTGTGAGAGAAGGATATTGGAGCACACAAGGACATGGGAAAATCGGAGCAGGAGGAAGCCTCCAATAGCTGTCCATCCTTTCTTAAATACAGGGACCACAATTGCACACAATACGCCAAATGCAGGCTCACTAACACCCTGTACAGTTTTAACAAGACTTCTCTACTTTTAAATTCCAACCCCCAACAATAAAGGTGAAAATTCCATTCGCCTTCTCAATTACTTGCTGTACCTGCACTAACTTTCTGAGTTTCATGCACAATACTACCCAGATCACTCTGTACTGCACTTTGTTGGAATCTCTCATTATTTAACTAATAGTCGGCCTTTAGATTATTCCGACCCAAGTGCATGGTCACACACTTTCTGATATTAAATTCCGTTCACTGTGTATTAGTGTTTCATTTCCAGTTTGGTCTTCTCTCTTTGATTGACCGTCTCAATGCATCTGTCTGTAGCATGCCCCATTCCCATTTATTCATGGCCTTGAGACTTGATTGTCTAACCCTTTCCTGCTGGTTCCATTCAATGACAGGCAGGAGGCTGGAAAAATACAGCAAGTCAGGCAGCATCAGGTGGTGAAGAAGTTGACGTTTTGGGTGTAACTCTTCTTCAGGAATGTGGTTGGTGTTGGGGGAGCTGCCGATAAAGGGGGTGACTGGGACAGGATGATGAAGTGGGGATCAGTGATGACAGGTAGATGGTACTACCTGGTTGGTTAATGGGAGGAATGAATCTGTTTGGTGGCAGGGAGGAGTGGAAGGGAGGGCGAGGGGTTGGGAAGGGAGTCTGGGGATGGGAAGGGTGGTTATTTGAAATTGGCAAACTCAATGTTGACTCCTCCAGGCTGTAGGCTGCCCAGACAGAAGATGAGATGTTGTTCTTTCAATTTGTGGTTTGGTTCATTGTGGCAATGGAGGAGGCCAGTGATCGTCATGTCAGAAAGGGAGTGGAAAGGGGAATTAAAATGGGTGGTGACTGGGAGAACCGTTCGGTCCCTCCGGGCCTGGCTGAAATGCTTGGCAAAACGTTCCCTAAGTTTACGTTTGGTCCCACGATGTAGAGATGACCACATCAGGAGCACCTGATGCAGTGAACTAGGTTGGAGGAGAGGTAGGTGAACCTCTGTCTCACCTGGAAGGACTGTTTGGGGTTCTGGATAGAGGTGAGGGGTTGGTGTACCAGCAGGCTTTGCATCTTTTTGGGTTGCAAGGGAAGGTTCCTGGGGGTTCGGGAGAGTTGGTGGGCAAGTGGCACAAACCAAGAATTGTCAAAGGGAATGGTCCTTGTGGAAGGCAGCCAGCGGTGAGGAGAGGAAGATGTTCTTGGTGGTGTGGTCTAGCTGGAGTTGGTGGAAGTATTTAAGGATGATGTGGTGGATGCGGAGATTGGTGGGGTGGTAGGTGAGGACAAGGGTTCTCTGCCTTTATTACGTTTGGAGGGGTTTAGAGCAGTGGAATGGGAAGTGGAGGTGGTGCAGTGCATGACAGAAGGAGGAATAGCACATTGTTCATAATAGGTGGACATCTGTGATCAGTGGAATGTCTCCTTATCCGAGCAGTTGGGGCAGAGGCAGAGGAATTGGGAGAATGGGATGAAATTCTTGCAGGATACTGAGTTGGAGGAGCTGTATTCCAGTTAGTTATGGGAGTCTGTGGGTTTGTAGTAAATGTCAGTCTGAAGATTGTCACTGGAGATGGGAATGGAGAGGTCATTAATGGGGAGGGAGGTGTCCAAGGTGGACCAAGTGAATTTGAGGGCAGAGTGGAAGTTGTGGGTGAAGCCGATGAACTGCTCCAGTTCAGCCTGGGTACAGGTCACTGCACCAATGCAGTCATTCATGTAATGGCAGAAGAGTTGGGGCACAGTGCCTGTGTAGGCACTGAAGAGGGACTGTTCAACATAACCAATAAAGGGGCAGGTGTAGCTGGGGCCCATCCAGGTACTCATAGCCACCCCTTGGATTTAGAGGAAATGGGAGAAGTTAAAGGAAAAGTAGTTGAGGGTGAGGACCAGTTCAGCAAGGCGGAGGAGGGTATTGGTGGAGGAGACTGGATGGGTCTGTTGGAGAGGAGGAAGCAGAGGGCCTGGAGGCCATTCTTATTGGGTATGGACATATGTAAGGACTGCACACCCATAGTGGAGATAAAGCACTCAGGGCCAGGGATCTGGATGTTACTGAAGAGATGGAGGGTGTGGTTGGTGTAGCGGATGTAGGTGGGAAGTGTCTGAACCAAGGAGGAGAGGATGGAGTTGAGGTAGGGCGAGATTAGTTCAGTGGGGCAGGATCATGCTGAGATGATGTGTTACCCAGGGTAGATGGGCTTGTGGATCTTGGGGAGCAAATAAAACTGGGCATTGCAGGGCTGGGGGAGTATGAGATTAGAGGCAGTGGAGGGGAGATCACTGGAGGCAATGGGGGCACTGACAGTGTGAGTGATTTTGGCCTGATGGGTCGCGGCGGGGTCATGGCCAAGGGGAAAGTAGGACGTGGTGTTGGAGAGTTGGCGTTCAGCCTGTGCGACATAGCAGTGAGTCCTCCAGACTACCACTGCCCCACCTTTGTCAGTGGGTTTGATGGTGAACCAGGGGTTGGAGCGGAGAGAGTGGAGTGCTGCATGTTTGGGGAGGGTGTGGCTGGAGAGGGTGAGGGGAGAAATTGAGGCACCTGATGTCACATCAGCAGTCATCAATGAAGAGGTCTAGGAAGTGTACACAGCTGGAGGGGGTGACCAAGTGGAGGAGGAAGGTTGGAGGTGGGAGAAGGGGTCCTCAGAGGGAGTTTGGGAGTTTTTGTTAAAGAAGAAGACACGGAGGTAGAGGCGGCGGAAGAAGAGCTCCGCGTCGTGGTGGGTGTGGGATTCGTTGAGGTGGGGTCGGGCAGGAATGACTGTGAGCCCTTTCTGAGGATGGACCTTTTGGCCTCAGAGAGTTCGAGGTCGGGGGGGATAGTAAATATGGGGCAAGGCTCGGGGGCGAGGTTTTTGGGGGGCCCAAGTTGGCTGAAGGAGGGAGGGGGGAAAGGGTGATGGCATGTGGTGGGTGAGGGCTGGTTGTGATGTTGCACGGGGGAATGGGTGTGGGAGAGAAAGGAGATTGGGGCGGAGGTGGGTTGTGGAGTGAGGTGGGGGAGTGGGAAGGTGGGGATGAGGTGAAGAGAGAGAAGTGGAAGGATAGGGTGCACTGTGGGGGTGTGTGGGTGAGGAGGGTGAGTGAGTGTGCTGGCTAGCTGCAGGTAGGACTCAGGGTGACCCTGGGAAATGCAGCCGGAGTCTTAGTTGCAGAGTGGATGGGGCCAGAAGTAGAGTCAGAGGCTGCAGCGAAGTCAAGACTGGTCCGAGTGTTTTGACCCGGGTTTGATTCCAGCTTCAGGCAACTGTCTGTGTGGAATTTGTACATTCTCCCCGTGTCTGCGTGGGTTTCCTCTGGGTGCTCTGGTTTCCTCTCACAATCTAAAGACATGCAGGTTAGGTGAATTGGCCATGCTAAATTGCCCATACTGCTCCTCGGATGCTGCCTGAACTGCTGTACTCTTCCAGCACCACTAATCCAGAATCTGGTTTCCAGCATCTGCAGTCATTGTTTTTACATAGTGATCTGCCAACCAACCCCCTCCTTCTGTCACCCTCAATCTCCCCATGCTTACTCTTGATGCCCCTTCGATCCAGCCTGTGCTGCCTTTGGGAGAGGTTGGCCTTCCCTCCATCACCCAGGAATATGGTCATCATCTCAGAGCAGTCACACTTTTAACCTAAAGGTCATCCCAGCTGGGGCGGGGGAGAGAAGGTGGCACCTTCATGGTGGTCATACCTGTCATTAATCCACTCAACCTCTGTTGGGGCTACAAGAGTTCAACCTCCCTCCCTCAGACAGCTCCCCTCCCTGGAAGATAATATTGCTGCACCTAGTTTTGGATTAATTAACCATTGAAATATGACTATGGGGAGCCAGCATTGGCTGGGCAGGCAGCCACGACTGCTCTGACCCTGGATTCAGAAAATCCCCTCGGAATTGGGCAAGACATTCGGGAGCACAGTGCCCACTGCCTCTGAAATCACTCACTTACTGAGAATATACTCTCAGTATTCACCTTTCTCAGCTGCCATCTCAATTTACTATAAACTCTGTGTCCAATGATCCTGCCCCTCCAGCTACCTGATGAAGGAGCAACGCTCTGAAAGCTTCTACTTCCAAATAAACCTGTTTGACTATAACCTGGTGTTGTGTGCTTTTTAACTTTGGCCATCTGAATGAGCTGCCATCTCAGACTGAATCAGCTGAACTGTTTTTCATTCATGATTTGAGAAGATTAAAGCCTCATCTACAATCCCCTGCACAAAGCCCATTCTCAATCCAGAGCTACAGACACAGACCTCAGAGACACCGACAGACAGCACAGAGTAACACACTCGCGCTGAGAGAGACACCTACAGGCAACACTAAGTAACACATGCACTCTGAGAAATAGGCAGCACTGAGTAACATGATCACACTCCATGCTGCGGACAGATCGCTCCGAATGTGCGTGTGTTACTCAGTGCTGCCTGTAGGTGTCTCTCTGAGTGTGAGCATGTCACTCAGTGCTGCCTGTCAGTGTCTCTCTGAATGTGGGTGTGTTACTCAGTGCTGCCTGTAGATGTCTCTCTGAATGTGGGTGTGTTACTCAGTGCTGCCTGTAGGTGTCTCTCTGAATAACATACCCACACTCGGAGAGACACCTACAGGCAGCATTAAGTTAAACACTCGCACTCAGAGAGACACGCAGCCGACAATGTCTGTGAATGGCCAAAGATTGTTTCAGGGGCTACCCAACATGCAGCAGAGATTGCACAGCGCGATCCCATAAACTGGGCCTGGACCAACAGACTGAAGAGGGAATGTGTCAGATTGTACTTATTGAGTCCTAACAGCTTTCAGTTTTTCTTCTTATTGGAATCTTGTAACCTACATAAATTCCTGATCAAAGGGATCATTTGAAAGGGATTGATGATTGTAATTGATGGACAGGCCAAGCAACCAATTGTGACAATGACCTGCTGAAATGCAGCCAATTAACTGAGGTCGTCTATTTTCAAAGCACAGAGACAAAGTCTGAATTTTGATCTTTATTCCCTTTTCCACATTCATATTGACAGAAAAAAAACACAACTGGAATTAACAGCCCAGACAGAGGAAGCTGCTCAAATTCACAGCCATAATGGAGCTTGAGGAAAACACTTGTGGAGATTTTCTCAATAGCATGAGAATCCTGTCCCTTTAAACAGTGACAAAACCTTAAATTGGAACTGACAGCTAATCAGGAAGAAGATCTGGTTTACAGAAGCAGAGACTTCTGCGGTTCACATTGTTTTGTACAGCTGACAGTCTTCAGCAATTCAAGAAATTTTATTTAGCAACGCAAGTCAACCCTGTCCCCATCAAGCACTCCCAGGACAAGGAAGCATGAGGTTTGACACAGCATAAAGCTCTCTCAACACTGTCCAAAGACCTGCTTTAACATCCAAACCTTAGAAGTGTCTCCGAGCCAGTCTTGAGAAGGAAGAGAATTGAAATTCGGTGCTGACAATGACCTTAGTCCTGCCAGCTCAGCCCTGTTCTATTTAAAGTTGTGTCTCCTCTGTGGACTGTCTCAAACACTCTACACACATTCTGATCTCCTGATGCTCTTGCTGAGGAGAGAGTGAAGGGTCATGTGGGTGAGGGCACAGGAGAAGTGAGCATTGGACTCCCAGTCAGACCCAGAGAGGGTCAGCAGGCTGCTGACACTGTAGGTGCTGTCCGAAGCTCGCAGGTAGTTGCTGGTCTGAACTCCGTCCGAAATGACTGCACCATCCTTCTTCCACTGCACCTCCAGCTCATCGGGATAGAAGTGATTGGCAAGGCACACCAGGGTGGCAGTGCCCTTGGCATTGACCTGCTCCGGGGAGTGGGGTAGCAGGGTCAGATTGGGCTGAGAGTTCTCACGGCCTGAAAGACAAGAGAAACAATTTTAATCCCTGCCATTTGAAGGGAATTCAACCTTCACAATATTCACCTCAATACAATCTTTTTGAACATTTTTGGTCAGTATAGAATAAACCGACAAAAGAACAGAAATTGTTCAAATTGCTTCTTGGGATGTGGGTGTCACCGGCAGGGCCACCATTTATTGCCCATCCCTAATTGCCCCTGAGAGGGTGATGGTGAAAGAGAAGGGACAGTTGTAGACCATCGTTGAAGGAATGAATGTGGGAAGCTGGAAGGGCTATCCGGGGGATCATTTCAGTGACAGTGATCAGAACTCAGTGAGCTTGAGAGGAGGGATGGAAATGGAGAACCATGGAGCAAGTGTAAAAGTTTTCATTTTATTAAACTGTACAGTGTTTTGGTAAAAGTGGATCAGAACCAGCGACATGATGGGAAATCAGTGTCAGGGCAGTGAGAGCCCTCGAAGGATGAGACAGAGATCGTTCAGAATCTGTTCCCACAAAGAGTAAGGGTGGGACTTCCAGACCAAGACCGAATGAACTAGAGGATTGGGGGTCATGTACTGACATGGATTGGGAACTGGTTGGCAGACAGGACAGGAAGAAGGAGTCTTTTTCTGAATGACAGGTAGTTACAACTTAGTGTACCACATGTGTCAGTCCTTGGTACCCAGTTATGCATAATATATAATCATAGAGTCATCGAGTCAGAGAGACCCAAAAGGCCCATCAGCCCATTGTGTCCATACTGGTCAAAAAACAACAATTCAACAATTGCCATACATTTTTCCAGCATGAGGGAATTAGATGCAGTATGTGTTTAAGAAGGAATTAGATATAGTTCTTCGGATTAAAGGGATCAAAGAATGTCGGGAGAAAGGGATCAAAGAATGCCGATGGGCAGCACGGTGGCATAGTGGTTAGCACTGCTGCCTCACAGCGCCAGAGACCCGGGTTCAATTCCCGACTCAGGCGACTGACTGTGTGGAGTTTGCACGTTCTCCCCGTGTCTGCGTGGGTTTCCTCCGGGTGCTCCGGTTTCCTCCCACAATCCAAAAAATGTGCGGGTCAGGTGAATTGGCCATGCTAAATTGCCCGTAGTGTTAGGTTAAAGGGGTAAATGTAGGGGTATGGGTGGGTTGCGCTTCGGCGGGTCGGTGTGGACTTGTTGGGCCGAAGGGCCTGTTTCCACACTGTAAGTAATCTAATCTAATCTAAAAAAGCAGGAACAGGGGAACGTGTTGGATAATCAGCCATGATCATATTGAATGGTGGAGCAGGCTTGAGGGGCCAAATGTCCTACTGCTGCTCCTAGTTTGGACGTTTCTATCTTTTTTTCAAACAATGAGGGAATGTCTCTCATCAATTTGAAGCTGGAAGTCACATGTGTGTGGAGGTGGAAGATGTGGCCATGGTGATTAATGAATGCAGGTCAGTAAGGTGGTTAGGAAGACACATGGGATAAACTGTTTTTTTCCCCTTGATGGAATGAGGGCATTGCTGGATCGGCAGCATTTATTGCCCATCGCTAATCACCCAGAGGGCAGTTTAAAGTCAGCCACATTGTTGAGGGTCTGGAGTCACATGGTAAGGATGGCAGTTTCCTTCCCTAAAGGACATTCGGGAATCAGATGGCATTTTCCTGACAATCAAAAATGGTTTCATGGTCGACATTAGTCTCTTAATTGCAGATTTTGTTTGATTGAATTTGAATGCCACCGTCTGCTGGATTCTAACCCTGGTCCCCAGAACATTATCTGGATCTCTGGATTAACAGCTCAGCAATAATACCATTAGACCATCATCTCCTTTATATCATTTTTGGTTGACAGTGAAAGCAAGGAGTTTGTTTATTCTGGAACTGTATAAAACCCCAGTTAGAGCACAGTGAGAGAACAGTGTACGGTTCTGGTCACCACATTACAGGAAGGATGTGATCCCATGAGAGACCAGGACAGAGGAGGAGTTTGTCAGGAATGGGGAGTTTTAACTTTGAGGAATGATTGGTTTGGCTGGGACTGTTTTCTTTGGAACACAGGAGGCTGAGGGGAGATTTGATCGAGGTGTGTAAAATGATAAGCGGCCTGGATAGAGTGGGTAGGAAGGACTGATTTCCATTAGCAGAGAGGGCAATAACCATGGGGAGAGATTGAAATTATTTGGGGACAGGGGTTGAGGGGAGTTGACAGTAATTGTTTTCACCCAGAGGCTGGTGAGATCTGGGATTCACTGTCTGAAAGGGCGGGAGAGGCAGAAACCCTCATCACATTGGAAAAACACTTGGATATTCACTTGAACAGTGAAACCTCCAGAGCTATGGAGCAAGAGCTGGAAAGTGGAATGGAGTTCAATACATCTTTAACAAACCTCCGATCACCCACAGATCAGGAGAGCTTTATCCGAGAACATTGGAGCAGACTTGGATCTACACAATTCAGGAAAGAGTCACGTTGGGTGTCTGTGTAGAAGGTTGTAGATTATATTTCAAACCTTGCTGCACAACACTGGGCTGACGTCAAGGGTGAGACTGCAAAGAGTCTCAGTGTCCTGGGGTCAGACAGGGTCACTGCTCTTAATGACCCCATGCCCCCTGGAAGGTGAGAGTGCGCAGACAATGGGTGAGGATTCAGATCTGGAGACTCAAACCTTAATGAAAGACTTGCATTTGTGTAGGACCTGTCCCCATCTCAGGATGCCCCAATGGATCTTTCCAACATTCTGTGCACAGCAAGATCCCAAATACAGTATGATAATTAACAGAGAAATAGATTTTTAGTGATTTTGACTGTGGGATAAATATTGACCTGGGACACCAGGGGGCAACTGCATGCTCTTCATCCAATAGTGCCATGGAATGGCATCTTTCACAACTGAAAGACTCCCAGTTCATCCAAAAAAAAAATAGTTCCTTGAATGTGGAGTTGCAGGTAGGTAGGTTGGGGGGGGTGAAGAAGTAATTTGGTTTGCTTTCCTTTATTGGTCAGTGCATTGAGTATTGGAGTTGGGAGCTGTTGCGGTTGAACATGACATTGGTTCGGGCACTTTTGGAATACTGTGTGCAATTCTGATTGCCCTGCTGCAGGAAAAATGTTGTGAATCTTAAAATGGTTCAGAAAAGATTTACAAGGATGTTGCCAAGGTTGGAGGGTTTGAGCGAAAGGAAGAGGCTGAACAAGCTGAGGCCATTTTCCCTGCAGCATTGCTGGTTGATGGATGACCGTATAGAGGTTTATAAAATCATGTAGGGTATATATAGGGTGAATACAGAAGATCTTTTCTCCAGAGTGGGGGAGTACAGAACTGGAGGGCATAGGCTGAAGGTGACAATGGAAAGATTTAAAAGGGACCGAAGGGACAACGTTTTCATTCAGAGGATGTTAATTGTGTGGAATGTGCTGCCAGAAGAAGTGGTAAAGGCTGGTACAATTACAACATTTAAAAAGCATGGGTATATAAATAGGAAGAGTTTAGAGGGATATGGGCCAAATGCTGGTAAGTGGGACTAGATTAATTTTGGATATCTGGTCAGCATGGACAAGTTGGACCAAAGGGTCTGTCTCTGTGCTGTATATCTCCATGACTCTAATTGTATTTCAATCCAGTCCTTAACACTTCAGGCTCTCCCAAAGACATTTACAGACAGTTTTGTTTGACAAGCAGTCCCTGTTGCAATGCAGTAACGTGGCAGCCAGTTTCTACACAGCAAGATCCCATTAGAAGCAATGAGATCAAAGAGCAATAATGATGTTGTCTCAACGATAAATATTGGTCTGAACTCAACCCAAGGAGAAAGTAATTTGGTTCAGTTGGATGGAAAATGAGAAAATGGAAGGTAAAGGAGAAGGTAGGATTGCTGGTTAGTGATGGGATTGATTGTGACCAGAAAATAAAAGAAAGGGATGGAATTTTGAATATCAAAGGAACCATAAAAGTGCAGGGAACATCAATAATAGAACAAACTTCTAGAGTTTGTAAAAAAATGCATGAAGCATTCCAACTAAGGTAGACAAAGTGATGCCACAAATCGAGGTAAATTGAGTTTCCAAAGAATTTAAAATAGGTAAAGTGGAGGAGGGTTCAGGAGAGGTTATTCAAGTTTTTAGAAGATGTAATAGGATTGAGAGGATGGAAAGGATCAGAGATCAAACATAAAGCACAGCAGATAAGAGGACAATGATGGGAAGGAGGGCAGTCAATGCAGGACTGAGGGTGTTGTACTTAAATACACACAGTATACACAATGAGCTTGTAGTGCAGATTGAAACTGGCAGGTACGATGTTGTGGGTATCACAGAGACATGGCTGTAAGGGGATCCGGGCTGGGAACTAAATATCCAAGGATACATGTCCTATCAAAAGGACAGGCAGATGGTGAGAGGGGGAAGAGTTGCCTTGTTAGTGAGAAATGAAATTAAATCAATAGCAAGAAGTGATAGAGAGTCAGAAGGTGTAGAATCTGGGTGGGTAAAGTTGAGGAACCACAAGAAATAAAGAATCTGATGCAAAGTATGTCCAGGTCTCCAAGCAGTAATCAGGGTGTGGGGAAGGAAATCAGTCAGGAGACAGAAACGCCAGATACAAAATGTCAGGGCAGACTTCAATGGATAGGTGGACTGGGTAGCGTGTCTCAAGGAAAGGATTTCATGGAATGTCTATGAGATGGTTTTTGGAGCAGCTTGTGGTTGAGCCATTATGGAACAGGCAGTTCAGGATTCAGTGATGTGTTTGGAGGCAAACTTGATTAATGAGTTTAAGGTGAAAGTATCCCTATGGATACGTGACCATAATACGATAGAACTCCCCCTGTAGTTTGAGAGGGAGAAGCTGCAATCAGATGGAACAGGATTTCAATTGAGTAAAGGTAAGTACAAAGACATGAGGAAGGAGCTGGCCAGAGTTGATCGGAAGGGGAGCCGAGCAGGTAAGATGGTGGGGCAGCAAACAGCAGAGTTTCTCGGGGTAATTCAGGAAGCAGAGCAGGAATTCATCCCAAAAAAGAAGAAACATAATAAGGGGAGGACAAGTCAATGATGGCTGATGAGGGAGGTCAAGGACAGCATAAAAGCAAAAGAAAAAGCATCCAATGTGTTGGAGAATAGTGGGAAGCCAGAGGGTTAGGAAGTCTTTAAAAACCTGGAGAGGATAACTAAAAAAGCATTAAGGGTTGAGAAGGTGAAATGTGGGAGTTATCTATCCAGTAATATAAAAGGAGATTGCAGGAGTTTTATCAGATATATAAAAAGGAAGAGGGACTCAAAAATATACTTTTGATCATTGGAAAATGAGGCTGGAGAAAGGATAATAGGAAATGAAGGAATCGTCGAGGAATTGAATCGATACTTTTCATCAGTCTGCACCATGGAAAACACCAGCAGCATTCCAGTACTTCAAGGCTGTCAGGAGGCAGAGGGGAGTGTAGTGGCCATCACTAAGGAGGAGGTACTGGGAAAGCTGAAAGATCTGAATGTGGATAACTCACCCAGACTGGATGAACTACACCAGTGTGTTCTGAAGGAGATCGCTGAGGAGATTGTGGAGGCATTGGTGATGATCTTTCAGGAATCAATGGAGTCGGGGTGTGGAGGTGGGGTGGGGAGGGATTTGGTGGGGGCAAGAGACAGGAAAATGGCTCACATAACACCCCTGTTTAAGAAGGGAAGGAGGTAGAAGATGGGACATTATAGGCCAGTTAGCCTGGATTCGGTTGTTGGTAAGGTTTTAGACTTCACTTTAAGGGTGAAATTGTAGAGGACTTGGAAGTGCAATGGTAAAATAGGGCTGAGTCAACACAGCTTCATCAAGGGGAGGTCATGCCTGTCAGAGGAAGTAATCTATTTGGATTTCCAGAAAGCATTTGACATACGATAAGTGCCCATAGTGTTAGGGGCAATGTACTGGCATGGACTGAAGACTGGCAGGTTGGCATAAATCAAAGAGTGAGGAACAATGGCAGCTGGTGACCGATAGAGTTCTGCATGTGTCAATGTTGGGACTATAACTATTCACATTATACATTAACAACCTGGATGAAGGAGGTGAAGACATTGTTGCTAAGTTTGCAGGTGACATGAGATAGGTGGAGGGACAGGTAGTGTTGAGGAAGTGGGGAGGCTGTAAAAGATCCTGGATAGGCTCAGAGAGTGGGCAAAGAAGTGGCAGATAGAATACAATGTGTTACAGTGTGAGGTTATGCACTTTGGTAGGAAGAAGAGATGCAAAGACTGTTTGCTAAATAAGGAAGGCCTTTGGAAATCTAAAGCACAAACCTCATTCAGGTTTCTCTTCAGGTTTCTCTTCAGGTTAACAGGCAGGTCCAGTTTGTGCTTGGGAAGGCAAATGAAATGGTAGCATTCATTTCAATAAGGCCCGGATACAAGAGCAGAGATGTACTGCTGAAGCTGTGTAAGGCTCTGGTCAAACTGCATTTTGGAATATTGTGAGCAGATTTGGGACCCATGTTCTGAGAAATGATGTGCTGGCATTGGAGGGGTTTACAAGAATGATCCTGGGGATGAAGGGCTTGTCATATGAGGCATGGTTGAGGACTCTGGGTCTGTACTCGATGGAGTTTAGGAGGAAGAGGAGGGATCTTATTGAAATTTACAGAATACTGATCAGCCTAGAAAGAGTGGATGGGGATAAGATGTTTCCAAAAACAGGAGACACTCCGTAACCAAGGCACAGCCTCAAAATGAAGGGCCGACCCTTTCGAGCTGAGATGAGGAGGAATTTCTTCAGCCAGAGGATGGTGCATCTGTGGAACTCATTGCTACAGAGGGCAGTGGAGGCCAAGTCACTGAGTGTATTTAAGACAGAGATAGATAGGTTTGTGATTGTTAAGGGGAATGAAAGTTCCTGTGAGTAGGCAGGAGAATGGGGGTGAGAAGCATATCTGCCAAGATCAAATGGCAGAGCAGATTCAATGGGCCGAATGGCTGATTTCAGCTCCTGTTTCTTAAAGTCTTCTGCGAGTTTCCCCAAAACCCTGGAACACTGAACCCTGGACTGTGAGCCCTGCTGTAGCAGTTTGGAATCCTGATGGGAATGATGGTTCATCCTGGGCATGCAGCCAGAGCCAAGTCCATGGCACCACAGGGGGCTCAGCTGTACAGCGGGGCACAAGGAAGACTGGAAGAGCGATAGTGAGAGGAGATTCTAGAGGGAGGGCTATCGATAGGTGTTTCTGCAGCTGCGGATGGGAATCCAGGATGGTGTGTTGTCTCCCTGCTGCCAGGGTCAAGGATGTCACTGAGCAGCTGCAGAGCACCCTGAGGGGAGAGGGGGAACAGTCAGCAGTTGTGGTCCACATTGGTCTCAGTGATGGAGGGAGAAAAAGGATGTGATCCTGCAGTCAGAATGTAGGGAGCGTGGAAAGGAATTAGGACCAGGAACTAAAAAGAGGGAATCTGCGCATTACTTCCAGTGACCCCCACAAGTGAGAAGAGGAACAGGAGGATAACACAGATGACTGTGGGGCTGGAGAGAGGGTCCAGGAGGGAGGGCTTTAGATTCTTGGGACATTGGGACTGGGTCTGGGGGAGATGGGACTTGGACAGACCAGACAGTGTTGCTCCTGAACAGAGCTGGGACTGAGTTCCTTTGGGGTGATTTACAGGGTTGTGGGAGCCAGGAGGGAATATCAGAGAGGAACACCAATGTTCACAGAATCCTCACCACCCATTGGGAAAGATGTGGAGGAATACAAATTCAAGGAATTTACAGAGACTTGCAAATATGATAGAATCGTTATAAATGGGGTGACGGGATCTTTAATTTCTGAATATAGACTGGGGTAGTAGCAATGTAATGGGCAGAGAGGGGCCAGAGTTGTGAGACTGTGTTCAGGTGAATTTTCAGGTGGCATTGTGGACAGTGAAGAAGGCTGTCTCAGAATATAATAGGATCTTGACCAACTGGGCCAATGGGCTGAGGAATGGCAAATGGAGTTTAATTCAGATAAATGTGAGTGCTGTATTTTGGTAAGACACAAGAGATGGGTGAGATCCTAAACAAATATTTCAGGTCAGTATTTATTGAGGAGAAGGACACAAAAGTAAGGGAATTTGGAAAAATAGTGATGTTTTGAAAAAGTCCACAATACAACTGAGGAGATACGAAAGATCTTAAAACATATAAAGGTAGATAAATCCCTAGGACCTGATCAGGTGTATCCCAGAATATTGTGGGAACTAGGGAAGAGATTGCTGGGCCCCTTGCTGAGATATGTTTATCATCAACAGCTATAGGTAAGGTGTTGTACCATTATTTCAGAAAGGCTGTAAGGAAACCCAGGGAACTCTCGACCAATGAGCCCGATGTCAGTGCTGGGTAAGATGTTTGAGTGGATTCTGAGGGACAGGATTTACATCCATTTGGATAATCAGTGTGGTTTTATGCATGGGAAATTGTGTCTCCCTGATTTGATTGAGGAGGTGACAAAGAAGATTGATGAAGGCAAAACAGTAGACATTGTCTATATGGACTTCAGTAAAGTGTTTGACAAGGTTCCACATGATAGACTGGTAAGTAAGGTTAGACCACATGGGATCCAGGGGGAGCGAGCCGTTTGGGTAAAAAAATTAGCTTGAAGATAGGAGAGAGGGAGTGGTGGTAAAGGGTTGATTTTCAGACTGGAGATCTGTGAATAGCTGTGTGCCACAAGGATTGGGCTGGGTTCACTGCTTTTGGTCTTTTAAATAAATGATTTCACTGTGAATATAGGAGTTAACATAAGTTTGTAAATGACACCAAAATTGGTGCAACAGTGGATAGTGAAGAAGATTATCTCAGGGTACAGCGGGACCTTGATCACATGGGGCAATGGGCAGAGGTGTGGCAAATGGAGTTCAGTTTAGATAAATGTGAGACGTTGCATTTTGGAAAGGCAAACCAGGGCAGGACGTATACAGTTAATGGTAGGGCCCTGTGGAATGTGGCTGAACAAAGAGACCTAGGGGTGAGGGTGAGGGTGTGGGTGAGGGTGAGGGTGAGGGTAATGTGCATTATTCCTTAAATCCTCCCTGGATCACAGGGAGACAGGGCGATGAAGAAGGTGTTGGGTACGTTTGCCTTTATTGGTCACTGTATTGAGTATCGGAGTTGGGACATCATGTTGCAGCTGTACAGGAGATTGGTGAGGCCACTTTGGGAATAATGTGAACAATTCTGATCATTCTGTGATAGGAAGGATGTTGTTAAACTTTTAAAAGGTGCAGAAAAATATTTACAAAGATTTTGCTAGG
Organism: Chiloscyllium plagiosum; assembly: GCF_037043375.1. Classification (NCBI taxonomy): domain Eukaryota; kingdom Metazoa; phylum Chordata; class Chondrichthyes; order Orectolobiformes; family Hemiscylliidae; genus Chiloscyllium; species Chiloscyllium plagiosum. The sequence continues at coordinate 106,657,664 of NW_028270147.1, read as the reverse complement.
AATTGGAGAGTTTGGACGATAGGACGAGGATGGATAAATTGGGGCAATTTACCCTTCAGCATTGGAGGCTGAGAAATTTATAAAATCATGAGGGACACAGATAATGTGACTAATTCAGAAAGCATGTGAATGTTTTGTAGTGATGACAAATTATATTCCCAAAGGTCATTCCAGGGATGAGGAACGCCAGTTATGAAGATCTACTGGAGGATTTGGGACTATCTTCTTTGGAGAAGGCTGAGAGGAGATTTATTCGAGGAACGCAAAATCAGAAGGGGCCTGGACAGAGTAAATAGGGAGAAAATGTTCCCAATTGAGAAAGGATTTGAGACCGAGAGACCACAGATTGAAAGTAATTGGGAAAACTAACAAAGTGAGATGAGGAAAAACATTTTCAGCCAGTGGGTGGTTAAGGTGTGGAATGCACTGCCTGAGAGTGTGGTGGAGGCAGCTTCAATTGAAACATTCCGAAGGGAATGAGACTGTAATTCAAAAAGGAACAATGTGCAGGGTGACAGGGAGAAGGCAGGAGAATGACACTCAGTGAATTGCTCATTCAGAGAGCCGGTCCAGACAGGATGGGCGGAATGGCCTCCGTGTGCACTGTAACAATTCTGTGATTGTGTGATTGAGCAGAGTTAAAGCTGGGGGAGGTGGGAGCTCGGTGTCTCACTGTGCTGCTGCTGCTGCTGCTGCTGCTGCTGCTGCTGAGGTCAGTGAGATCAGAGACTGGGACAGGGAGCCAGAGCTCACATCAAACTCTGCCCATGTCTGTCACACTGAGACTGGCAGGAGGCTACTCACTGATTTTACTCCATGCTGCAGGAATGGGACCACAGGCTGCAAATGGCCAGAGCTCCTCCACACAGTGAGTAAAACTTGCTGACTTATATCTTGCTGTTTCAAGGGGGCAATGGAAGGAAAGAAATAGAGCTGGACACCCTGTTAGACACAGTGCTCCTCAATCAACCATTTCATTCACTGCAGCTTCTCACTAACACCTTCAACAATTCAGTATTTGTGTTTTAGAAATTGTGTTTCAGTATTGACAGGGTAAATAATGGAGGATAGAGATTTAGTTACTCAGTCTGAGCTTGGTTCCTTTACCGAATGTGTCCCACAGTGAGAACTCCCTGTGCAGAGGCTGTACAAAAACCTCTACTCTCTGCTTCCCTCTGTCACTCTCTCTCTCTCCCTGCCCCTCTCTGTCTCTCCCTCATTCATGTCTTTCTTCCTCTCTGTTTCTCTCATTCTATTTCTCTCTGAGATGTGTCCAGCTGGGCTCGGGAGGTTTGTTAAATTTATTTTTTGATATTAAATCTTGCAGCCATTCTTCACACGTGGCCATGGAGTGTAAAGGGAAACTTGAGGCCTTCAGTGAGCAGTGGACACCACAGGGACTGGAGTGTGTCGTGGACAGTGACAATCCCAGCATGGGGTAATTTGCTCATTTTTATTTATATATTACTGTGTTTGTATCAGTGACAGAGGTAGGGCTGTGTATCTATTATTATGAATAACATATAATTGTGAATGTGTCAGTACAGGAGGTGGTGCTGTGTGTATTGAGGTTTTTGCACGGCTCTGTATCACCGTGAAGGCCAGCTGTAAACTTCTGACAGTAATAGTCAGCGACATCCTCATTCTGAACGTTGCTGATTGTCAAGGTGAAACTGGTCCCTGATCCACTGCCGGTGAATCGATCGGGGACTCCTGTGAATCGAGTTGTTGCACTGTAGATCAGGGGAGAGGGTTTCTGACCTTCTCACTGCTGGTACCAAGCAAGGTAGCTGCTAATGCTTTGACTGGCCGTACAGGTGATGGTTGTGGTCTGGCCCAGTCCCACTGACAGCACCGGGGGAGACTGGGTCATGATGATGTCCCCACTGATACCTGAGGGGTCAGAGAGAAACACAGTGAAGTCAGAACTGTCACAGAAAGAGCCGGTCAAATGAGAGATTGTTGGAGACACTGAGCATTCCTCTGGTTTCAGCATTTTTCCTTCAATCACAAGTCAGTGGAATTGGAGTGAAATGGAGAGCAGCTAAAGATTCAAGGTGGAAGGAGAGAGATTTGTACCTGCGACACAGAATGCCAGGGGCCAGATCAGCTGGATGTGTGAAATCATGGTGTGTGCTCCTGTCCCTGTGCCTGGTTCCTGATAAACTCTCTCTTCACTGGGCTCTGCTTTATAAAGCTGCAGCCTGTGAGAGTCTGACTGGGTGTTCCTCAGTATATAAATGGCATCAGGCAGAGAGAGCCACGTCAGCCCCTCACACTTCCTCTTCTCTCTCTCTCCCCCTCATTCTCTCTCTGTCTGTCTCAGAGAGTCATTGATGTGAACAGCACTGAATGAGGCCATTTAGTGGCTCCTCCAGCTCTTGGCCCATTACCCTGGAGGCTACAACAACACAAGGAAAATCTATACATTGCTCCAATGTCACGAGAGTTTGTGAGTCAACCAGCCTTTCAGGCAGTTAGTTCCAGACTCCCACCACCCTCTGGGTGAAAACAATTCTTCTCAACTCTCCTCTCACTCTCCAATTCGACTGGGCCTGGACTCAGTTGAGTTCAGAAGGATAAGAGGGAATCTGATTGAAAGGTATAAAATTCTAATAGGGTTGGGCAGGGAGGAGGTTTCCCCAGGTTGGGGAGTCTGGACCAAGGGACCCAGTCTCAGGGGGATAGGGGATAGACCATTTTGGGCTGAGACGAGGAAACGTTTCTTCACTCAAAGGGTAGGACAACTGTGGAACCCAAGGAACTGAATAAATTCAAGAAAAAGAGAGAGATAATTGTTTTGCATTTTAACAGCATGAAGGGAATGGGGAGAAAGCAGGAATATGGTTTTGAGATGGAGGGTCAGCCATGATCATACTGATTGACAGAGCAGACTCAAAGGCCGAATGGCCTACTCCAGCTCCGAGTTTCCATGTGTCCATGTCTGTGTTACCTTCAATCTCTGTCCCAGGTTATTAAGTCCTCTACTGACGTATAAAGTGCCTTCCTGCCCACCCTATCACTGCCCTGAATAATCCTATAGCCCTCTATCATGTCCCCTCTCAGCCTTCACTGCTCCAAGGAAACAATCCCAACTTTTCCAAGCTTTCCTCACAGCTGACCCTCCAGCCCAGGCAGCATCCTGGGAAATCTCTGCACCCTCTCAAGTACAATCACATCCTTCCCAGAATATGGTGACCAGGACCTGTCCACCTCTCTCTCTCTGTCTCACATCTGCTCTACCCCTCTCTCTCCCACTGTTAATCTCTTTCGTTTTCTCTCTCTCTCACTCTGTCTCATAGCCACTCTCCCCAACTCATTCACACTTTCTCACTCCATCTCATAATCTCTATTTCTCCATCTCTCACTGTCTCCATCACTCACTCCCTCTCTCGCTTCAATTTAAAGCCTCTGTTACCTCTCCTCTCTATACCTCCCTCTGTCTCTCTCCCTCCCTCTCTGTATTCCCAATCTACAGTCGCACTCCCTCCCTCTCTGTCATTCTGTCTCTAATCATACTCATGTCTCTCACTTTCTCTCTCTCTCACACACACACGCAAACACACACATGTACAGACATTCGCCCTCTGTCTCTGTCTCACTTCTCTCTCTTTCTCACAGTGTCCCAGGTGGTGGCAGTTGAATGCAGGATAAATCTCCCTCTGCTCTGGCCCACTCATGGATGTTAACCCCTGACCCCAGAAGCATGTCTTCTCCAGGAGTAAGGCCCCATTTTCCACATTGACCTGGGTTTGTTCTCTCTCATAAAGATGGACAGATTCCTGTCAAATGAAGGGCAATTCTGTGCTGTTAGCCTATTCTCACTGGGGACTGGTTTGGACACAAAGCTCATTCCATGAAGGCTCAGCAGAGAGAGGAGATCCTCAGGCCATCAGTGTGAGCTGGAGGGACAGGACAGACTCTGACCCACTGACCCAGCCTGTCCATTCACAACATTTTTCAATCCCTTCCCCTCTCCTACCCCTCTCTTTCCTTATCCATGATCAGTCTCTGAGTCAGGGTGTTTTACTGGGATGTGGGTTGAACCATCACACAGTTACAACAGAAAGAAACTGAACCCCATACCCACTATGGTGTCCACAATGCACTGGACTCTCCAACAGAGTCCAGTAAACATGGAATTCAGTTCATGGGGCTGCCTGTTGGAGAGACATAGGCCTCCTTCCCACTGAACCTCCCAACAGAGACAAGTAAACATGGGCCTCCTTCCTGCAGGAGCCTCCACTAGTGACCAGTAAACATTGGGTAAAAACAATGACTGCAGATGCTGGAAACCAGATTCTGGATTAATGGTTCTGGAAGAGCACAGCAGTTCAGGCAGCATCCGAGGAGCAGTAAAATCGACGTTTTGGGCAAAAGCCCTTCATCAGTAATACAAGTAAACATTGGTCTCCTTCTGACTGGACTCTCCAAAGGAGACGAGTAAACATGGACCTCCTTCCTGCTGGAACCTCCAATACAGACCAGTAAACATGGACCTCCTTCTGACTGGAACCTCCAAGAGAGTAAATATGGGCCTCCTATTCACTGGAACTTCCAATGGAGATAAGTAGATGGTTGAGTTTTTGAAGACGTGAGCAAGAAGATAGGTAAAGGTAGAGTAGTACACTTTGGCTACATGGAGTTAAGCAAGGCCTGATACAAGGTTCCCCATGGTAGACTGCTTAATAAGATTATATCACATAGGATCCAGAGAGAGCTCGCCAATTAGATATAAAATTGGCCTGATGGTAGGAGGCAGAGGCTGGTGAGAGACGGTTGTTCTCCAGACTGGAGGCTAGTGACCAGACGTCTGCCACAGGAATCGATCCTGGATCCACTGTTGTTCATCACTTATATGAACAATTTGGATGAGAAAATAGCAGAAATGGTCAGTAAGTTTGTGGCTGACATTAAAATTGTTGGCATCGTGGACAGGGAAGAAGGTTATCCAAGAGTGCAATGTCATCTTGATCAACTGGGCCAGTGGGTCAACAAATCCAGATGGAGTTTAATTTCGACAAATGGAAGGAGTTGCATTTTGGTAAGACAAACTAGGGCAGGAATTACACAATTAATGGTAGAGCCATGGGGAGTATTGTTGGACAGAGAGACCGAGGGGTACAGGTACATAGTTCCTTGGAAGTGGTGTCCCAAGTAGACAGGGTGGCGAAGAAGGTAATCATGAGGGTCATAGATAAGGTGAATAGACAAAGTGTTTTCCCCAGCGTAGGCGAGTCCAGTCCTAGAAGGAATAGGTTTAAGTTGAGAGGGGAAAGAATTAGAAGGGACCTGAGAGACAACCTTTTCACACAGAGGTTGGTGTGTATGTGTAATAAGCTGCCAGAGGAAGTGGGAGAGGGGAGTACAATTACTACATTTCAAGGACATTTTTACAGGAACATGGATAGGAAGGATTTAGAGAAGATTGGGCCAAACACAGGCAAATGGGACTAGTTCAGTTTTGGAAACTTGGTCGGCATGGATGAGTTGAGCTGAAGGGCCTGATGCCATGCTGTAAACCTCTATGACTCTATGATGATGTCTACATGTGCCATCTTCCCATAGGAATAATAAACATGGACCTCTTTCCACTGGAACCTCCAATAGTCACCAATAAACATGGACCTCCTTCCCACTGGATGCTCCAGAAGAGACCAGTAAACATGGCCCTCCTTCCCTCGGGACTGTCCAGCACCTGAGCTGCAAACACCACATCCTCTCCATCACATAGGTCTCTTATTTCAATCTCAACAACATTGTCCATCTCTGCACTGCCTCAGCCCCTTGACCACAGAAACCCTAATTCCTGCTTATCCTGCCTCCTAACTCTATGATTCCAATGTCCTCTCCCAGCTTTCTAAATCCAACTTGTCTGATATGGAATGGGCCCTTGCCTGTCTTACCCATCTGTCATTCCAAAATGACCCCTGACCTCATTGCCAGCCAATTGCCTCCATGGCCTCCCTCCTCCCTCACTCTGTGTCCTGCTGTAGACTCACATTCCCTCCCTCCCCCTTCCATCTTCTGTCTCTGGTCTCCTGCCCATTGCTGCTACCTCCATCCCACCATTGACAGCAGAGCCTTCAGACCCTTACAGCGTGCTCTCTCACCTCCTGCCCTTCATCCCTTCCCCACTCGATGGTTGTGCTATTAAATATACTGTTCAGTGCCATTACTTTTGGTTTAATGTTCCATTGCCATTGATTTGCTGAATTATTCCTCATCAGTAAATCTAGTCTGGCCTATTCCCTGAGTTGGTTCAAGAGCGTTTTCCTTGAGAAAACACTCTTCTGTAAACTGGGTTGTCTGTTTCTCCCAGTCTTTGTGTAAAGGTGAGACTAAGTGTGTGTAAGCTCTTATACAGCACAGACAGAAGTCACTGGGCCTATTGTGACTGTTAGTTAAATTATTCCAAGGAGTCCCATTTACCCAGCCCTTCCTGTATAACCCTGCAATTGTTTCCTTTTCAGCTATTTCTCCAAATGCCCTTTTGAAAGTTGCTGTTGAATCCACTTCCACTCACCTTGCAGACAGTCACCATGAACTCGCTGGATAAAAATGTTCCATCTTCTCTCTTGTCCTTCAGACCCTTTCTGAAATGTGTGCCCTCTGGTTACTGACCCTCCTGCCTGGAGAAACAATTTGTCCTGTATTTACTGCATCCAAACTCTCCAATTGTGAACCCCTCATTGAGTGAGACCTATTTCCAGCACAGGGGGAGAACATTCAGCCTGTCAGGTAAATACTGTCATTTCATGGAGCAATCCAGTCAGTCCCACCCCCTCCCCTACTCGACCCCCAGAGCCTTGCAGGTTTATTTCCATCAAGAGCCCATCCAATCTGCCATTGCAATCACTGAGTGTCTTCACCTGCCTCACCTGAAAGGGGACTAATTTCCAAGTCATTACCAATTGCTGAGAAAAAAAAGCTCTTCCTGACATCCCATATCCTTTGCCCAACAAAATGTAAGGTATTCTCAATGTGAAGACGGGATTTTGTCTCCATGGGCTGTGTGGTGATCACTCTTACTGATACTGTCATGGACAGATAGACCAGCAGCAGGCAGATTGGTGAGGGTGATAGTGAGTATGTTTTTCCCTCTTGTTGGTTCCCTCACCACCTGCCCCAGGTCCAGTCTAGCAGCTGAATCAGGTGGAGCGTGACCAGTTTGCTCCGTAGTGATGCTTCTGAGCAGCTCTTGATGTTGGACTTTGGAGTCCCTTATTCAGAGTATATCCTGCATCCTTCCCACCCTCAGTGATCCCTCCAAGTGTTGTTAAACATGGAGGAGGACTGGCTGTTTAGTTGAGGTTGGAGGAGAGGGAGGTGCTATGTGGTAATCAGCAGGAGGTTTCCTTCCCCATGTTTGACCTGCTGTCATGAGGTTTCCATAGTTAATGGTGAGGACTTCCAGGGCAACTCCCTTCTGACTGTACACACCACTGTGTTGCCTCTCCTGCTTGGTCTATCCTGCCAGTTATAAACTGAATGAGGGAACAATTCTGTGCAGGTTTCACAGCTTGAATCAGAGCTGCTGCTGGATTCTGTTTCTGATCTCCGAGTGCAGGCGTGTGTGTTTGTGAGTGAATGACTGACACTTTTTCCATCTCTGTGCTGTTTCTGCAAAACAAATCCCAGAACCAGCCTCCTGTGCAGTCAGATTCCAGGGAGTGCAGACAGTTCACAGTTTTCTCCCGTCTCAGTAACAAACATCCAGCTGCTCCGAGCTCCTTCTTTCACTTCCTCTCTTGGTGAAGTTTCAACCTTGCGATCTGACAGTCTTTGCAGTTATTTTTTACACTGGGGCTTTCTGCTGTGGTCAGAATCTCTAATAATAAGTGTCCAATCAGTGACAATCACAGCAGCTAAGAGCAGTCAGGACTGAGGAGCCAGGCTCACTGGGAGACATATTGGGAAGATCAAAGCCATCCTCTTCAGCTCCCGGTACAAACTCCATCCCTCTCCCTGAGCACTGTCTACTGCTCAACCTTGGTCTCTTCTTTGAGGCTGATCTGAGCCCCATTTCCTCCACATCACAAAGCCACTGAAAATCCCAGCCATGTCTGTGGGACTCCAAACATGACCATTCCAATGTTGTACTCACACACATCACAGCCACTGCCCACCGTAACCTTCAGCTCATCCCAAATTCTGCTACCCCTATCGAAACTTGCACCAAGTCCCATTCCCCTAATCCCCTGCACCTTGTGTCTACATTGGCTCAGGGGCCAGCAATACCTCGATTTTCAAATTATCATCCTTGTTCACAAATCCCTCTTTGTCCTCCACCCTCCCTATCTCTGTGACCTCCTCCAAGCTGCCTCACTCAGTGTGATCAACAATCTTCCTTCATTCAAGTCTTTGAGGAATATTGTGAAATGTTGAGGTTCCAGCAAATATCCCTGGGTACACCACTATTCACTACTTGTTTATTGGAGGACACACATATTATCCCTCCTCTCTGTCTCCGATATCCAAACTAATTCCTAACCAAAGACAAATGCTTTTCTCTAACTGGCTTGATGGTAGGAAGCAGAGGGTCATAGTGGAAGGATGCTTGTCAGACTGAAGGCCAGTGACTTGTGGAGTGCCTCAGAATTCAGTGCTGGGCCCATTACTGTTTGTTATCTATGTCAATTATTTGGTTGTGAATCTGCAAGGCATGATTAGTAAGTTTGCAGATGACATTAAAAGAGGTGGTATCATAGAGATACTGCAGCAGGACATTGATCAGCAGGAGAAGTGGGACATGAAATGACAAATTGAGTTTACTGTAGATAAATGTGAGGTCTTGCATTTTAGCAAGTTAAATCAAGGTAGGAGTTTCATGCTGAATGGTAGGACCTTAAGGACTGTCGTGGAACAGAGGGATCTTGGAGTTCAAGTGCGTGGTTCTCTGAAAGTTCAGTCACAGTTAGACAGAGCAGTGAAGAAGGCTTTGGCCCACTGGCCTTCATCAGACAGGGCACTGGAGACAGACGTTGGGAAGTTATATTGCAGTTGTACAGGATATTGGTGAGGTCGCACTTGAAGTATTGTGTTCAGTTTTGGTCACTTTGTTATAGAAAGGATATTATTAAAGCAGAACGAGTACAGAAGAAATTTACAAGGATGTTGCCTCGACTCAACGATATGAGTTATAGAGAGAGGTTTATCAAGCTGGAGCTTTTTGCTTAGATTGAAGGGGATTGAGAGGGGGATCTTTTAGAAATGTATAAGACCATGAGAGACATAGATAAGGTGAATGCATTCAGTGGTTTTCTCAGGGTTGGGGGATCAAGAACTAGAGGGCATCAGTTTAAGGTTTGAGTGGCATGAATAAAAGGGAACCTGAGGGGCAACATTTTTACACGGGGGGTGGGACAAGTATAGAATGAGCTGCCAGTGGAAGTGATTGAGGTGGGTATATTAACACATTTAAAAGGCATTTAGACAAATACATAAATAGAAAAACCTTTGAAGGATGAAACCTATGAGCCAAGGGCAGTGAAATGGGGTTAGCACAGATGGATATTTTGGTCAGCATGGACCTGTTCGGGCCAAAGGGCCTGTCTCTATGTATTACGACTCGATGACACTTGTTGAAAATCACACAACACCAGGTTATACTCCAATAGGTGTAATTGGAAGCACTAGCTTTTGGAGCGCTGCTCCTTCATCAGGTGGTTGTGGAGTATAAGGTTATAAGATACAGAATTTATAGCAAAAGCTTACAGTGTGATGTAGCTGAAGTTATATATTGAAAAAGACTTGGATTCTTTGTTAAGCCTCTCGTCTGTTCGAATGACCATGTTGGTTTCAGTTCTTTCATCTGTAAATCGCAAAACTTTTCTAAAAGTTACATTCTCAAGTGAACTTTAACAATTGGTGTCATGTTGGCCCAGATAATTTATTGAAGATGTGAGCTGCCTGTGTGAGAATGTCTGTGCCACAATGCTCAGACTGATTCTGATCTAAAAAAATGGATTTTCAGAATTTTACATGGATTCAAGCAGTTTTTGAGCAAAGTAAAATAATTATTTTATATTTATGTGTGTGTCTCTGTGTATGCGTATGTAGGAGTGTCTGTGTGTGTGCCTCTGTGTATGTGTAGATGTGTCTGTCTGTTGGAGTGTCTGTGTGTGTGTAGGAGTGTCTTGTGTGCACGCCTGTCTGTGTGTGTGTGCGCGCATCTGTGTATGTTTGTGTGTGTATATGGTGCAATGGGGTCACCTGTAATGTGACATGCATCTGTGACTCTATAATTCCATATGTTTCCATATTTATGAACAGTCTCTCAAACATAGAAACAAAGGAACTAGGAGCAGGAGGAGGCCATTCAGCCCTTCAAGTTGGCTCAGCCATTCAATATGACCATGGCTGATCATCCAACTTAGTCCCTGTTCCCATTTTTACCTCATAACCTTTAATCTGAAGAACTATACCTATCTCCTTTTTGAAAATATTTACTGTTTTGGGCTCAATTGCTTTCTGTGACAGAATATTCCACCAGCTTCCCACTCTCTAGCTAAAGAAATGTCTCCTCATCTCAGTCCGAAGTGGCCTGGTTCTGGATTCCCCAGTCATCAGGAACATCCTTCCTGTGTTTTTTCTGATCTTGTCCTGTGTTAATTTTCAAGGTTTCAATGTGATTCATCTAAAACTTCTAACCTCCAGTGAATATAATCCTAACTGATCCAGTTTCTCATCAGATCTAAGTGCTGTCATCCCAGGAATCAGTCTGGTAAGCCTTCGCTGCCCTCCCTCCACAGCCAGAACATCCTTCCTCAGATAAGGAAACCAAAACAGTACACAATGCAATCATAAAATCACACAGTACAGAAGAGGCCCTTCAGCCCATTAACTGTGTACCAGCCAAACTATACTAAACCTACACCAGTCCCATGTTCCAACATGAGGCCCATAGCTAGAATGTTGTGACATTTCAACTGCTCACCCAAGTACTTTTTAAAGTTTATGAGGTTTCCCACTTCAACTACCCTCCCAGGCTGTACATTCCAGACTCCCACCAACATCTGGGTGAAAAACATTTTCCTCAAAACATCTTGAAACCTCCTATCTTTCATATTGAATGTGAGCCAACTTGTTATTGACCCTCCCATGAAGGAGAACAACTGCTTTCTCTCCACCCTGTCCATTCCCCTCATAACCTTATACACCTCTATCAGATTCCCCCTCCACCTTCTCTGCTCTGAAGAAAACAACCCGAGCTGATCCAATTTCTCTTCATCACTGAGAGGTTCCATCCCACGCAACATCCTGGTGATTCCCGTCTGCACCCTGTCCAGTGCAATCACATCCTTCCTACAGTGTGGTGATCTGAACTGCACACAGTATTCCAGCTGTGGCCTAACCAATGTTCTGCTTAACGGCAACATATCCTCCTGCTTTTATAACCAAAATCTGAAATGACAAAGGCAAGTCTACCATATGCCTCCATAATTGCTTTGTTAATGTGTCTTGCCACATTCAGGGATCAGTAAACAAGCACCCAAGATCACTCTGTTCCTCTGGGCTTTCTCAGTACAAAGAAAATTACAGCACAGGCACAGGCCCTTCGGCACTGTAAGCCTGCACCAATCCAGATTCTCTATCTAAACCTGGTGTCTATTTTCCAAGAATCTGTATCCCTTTGCTCCCTGCCCATTCATGCATCTGTCTAGATACATCTTAAAATGAGGCTATCATGCCTGCCTCTACTACCTCTGCTGGCAATATGTTCCAGGCCCCCACTACCCTCGGCATAAAGAACATTCCACGCATAGCTCCCTTAAACTTTTCCCCTCTCACTTTGAACTCATGACCCCTAGTAATTGTGTCCTCCAGTCTGGGAAAGAGCTTCTTGCTATCCACCCTGTTTACACCTCTCATGATTTAGTAGACCTCAAGCAGGGTCTCCCTCAACCTTCGACTTTCTAATGAAAACAATCCTGATCTACTCAACCTCTCTCTTCATAGCTAGCGCCGTCGCTACCAGGCAATCCTGGTGAACCTCCTCTGCACCCTCTCCAAAGCATCCACATCCTTCTGGTAATGTGGCGACCAGAACTGTACGCAGTATTCCAAATGTGGCCAAACCAAAATCCAATACAATTGTAACATGACCTGCCAACTCTTATACTCAGTGCCCCGTCATGCCATATGTCTCCTTGACCATGCTATGGACCAATGTTGCCACCTTCAGGGTACAATGGACCTGAACATCCAAAACTCTCTGAATATCAATTTTCCCCAGGGCTTTCCATTCACTGTATAGTTCGCTCTAGAATTGGATCTTCCAAAACGCACCACCTCACATTTGCCTGGAGTGAAATCCATCTGTCATTTCTCTGCCCAACTCTCCATTCTATCTATGTTCTGTTGCATTCACTGACAGTTCCCTTTGCTATCTGCTACTCCACCAATCTGCAGACTTGCTAATCAGACCACCTACACCTTCCTCCAGATCATTTATATATATCACAAACTAGAGCAGTCCCAGCATGGATCCCTGTGAAACATCACTGGTCACAGTTCTCCATTTTGAGAAACTCCATTCCAGTACTACTTTCTGCCTCCTGCTGCCCTGTCTGTTCTCTATCCATCTAGCTAGTACACCCTGGACCTATGTTTTCTCCATCAGACTACCATGGGGAACCTGGATCAAACATCTTACTGAAGTCCATGTATATGACATCCACAGCCTTTCCCTCATTAATCAACTTTGTCACTTGTTCAAAGAATTCTATTTAGTTAGTAAGACATGAAATTCCCTGCACAAATTCATGCTTCATATCACTGATAAGCCTACTTTCTTCCAAATGTAAATCTTCCTCAGTATATTCTCAAGTAGCTTCCCTACCACTGACATCAGGCTCACTGGTCTATAATTAGCTGGATTATCCTTGCTACCCTTCATAAACAAGGAGACAACATTAGGAATTCTCCAGTCTTCTGGGACCTCACCCATATTCAAAGATGTTACAAACATATCTGTTAAGGCCCCAGCTATTTCCTCAGCAAGTTGGGCTAGATCCCATCCGGACCTGGGGACCTCTCCAACCTAATGCCAGTTAGAATACCCAACACTTGCTCCCTCCTTAAACTGACTTGACGGAGAGTAATCAAACATCTATCCCTCACCTCAACATCTGTCATTTCCCTGTCCTTGGTGAATATTGATACAAAGTACTCATTAAGAATCTTCACCCATTTTCTCTGAGTGGGCCAACACTTTCACGAGTCAACTTTCTCCTTATGTGCGCATAAAAGGCTTTGGGATCTTCCTTAACCCTGTTTGCTAATGTTATTTCATGATCGCTTTTAGTCCTTTTAAATTCCTCGTTTCAGATTGGTCCTACTTTCCCGATATTCTTCCAAAGCTTTGGCTGTTTTCAGCCACCTAGACCTTATGTATTCTTCCTTTTTCCTCTGAGCCAGTCTCACAATTTCATCTTTTATCAAGGGTTCCCTAACCTTGCCATTTCTATCCTTCACTTTCACAGGGACATGTCTGTCCTGCACTCTAATCAACCTCTTTTTAAAAACCTCCTACGTATCAAATGTGGATTTACCTTCAAACAGCTGCTCCCAATTACATTCCCCAACTCCTGCTGAATTTTGCTACAGTTGGCCTTTCCCCAGTTTAGCACTCGTCCTTTAGGACCACTCTCGTCTTTGTCCATGAGCATTCTAAAATTTATGGAATTGTGATCACTGTTCCCAAAGTAATCCCTAACTGAGGTTTCAACCACCTGGCCGGGCTCATTCCCCAACACCAGGTCCAGTAGGACCCCTTCCTGAGTTGGACTATTTACATATTGCTCTATTAAACCTGCCTGGGTGGTCCTTACAAATTCTGCTCCATCTAAACCTCTAACTCTAAGTGAATCCCAGTCAATGGTGGGAAAATTAAAATTCCATCACCGCCACCCTGTTACTCCTACATCTTTCCATAATCTGTTTCCATATTTGTACCTCTATCCCACGCTCACTGTTTAGTCCAACTCAGGAAGGGGTCCTACTGGACCTGGTGTTGGGGAATGAGCCCGGCCAGGTGGTTGAAACCTCAGTTAGGGATTACTTTGGGAACAGTGATCACAATTCCATAAATTTTAGAATGCTCATGGACAAAGACGAGAGTGGTCCTAAAGGACGAGTGCTAAACTGGGGAAAGGCCAACTGTAGCAAAATTCAGCAGGAGTTGGGGAATGTAATTGGGAGCAGCTGTTTGAAGGTAAATCCACAACATTGTTACTGTACCCTTCCTATTTCTATGCTCTTCCCATACTGCCTCACTGCTCGAGTCCTCCATAGTGCCCTCCTTCAGCATAGCTGTGATATCCTCTCTGACTAGTCATGTAACTCCTCCATCCCTTTTACGTTCCTCTCTATCCCACCTGAAACATCTGTATCCTAGGATATTTAATTGCTGATCTTGTCCTTCCCTCAACCAAGTCTCCGTAATAGCAATAACATCATACTCCCAGGTACTAATCCAAGCACTAAATTCCTCTGCCTTACCTAATACATTTCTCGAGTTAAAACAAATGCACCTCAGACCACTTGTCCCTTTACGTTCATCATTTGCTCCCTGCCTACTCTTGCCGTTAATCACGCTGACTTCATTATCTAGTTCCTTTAGTTACGGCCTCCTTATTGTCCACTATCCTCCTTATTTGGTTCCCATTCCCCGTCCACATTAATTTAAACCCTCCCCAACAGCACCCACTTGGACATTGGTTCCAGTCCTGCCCAGGTGTAGACCATCCGATTTGTAATAGTCCCACTTCCCCCATAACTGGTTCCGATGTCCCAAAAATCTGAAACCCTCCCTACCGCATCATCTCTCAAACCATTCATTCATCCTGTCTCTTCTTTCATTTCTGCTCTGACCAGAACGTGGTACTGGTCCCAATCCTGAGATTACTACCTCTGAGGTCCTACTTGACTCTAACTTGACTCTAAATTCCCTAAATTCTGCTTGTGGAACCTCATCCCATTTATTACCAAATCATTGGTGCCTATATGCACCATGGCAACTGGCTGTTCACCCTCCCCCTTCAGAATGTCCTGCAGCCGATCTGAGACATCCTGATCCATTTAGCAGGGAGGCAACATACCATTTGTGAGTCTCGTTTTTCAACCACAGAACCACCTATCTACTCCCCTTCCAATTAAATCCTGTTTGACTATAGCCCTTCCACTCTTTTTCCTGCCCTTCTGTACGGTAGACCTGTTTTGGAAGGACATGACTGCAGGGGACACCTGCACTACCTTCCTGCTCTCTCTCTGCCTTTTGGTCACCCATTCCCTTTCTCCCTCTGCAATCCTAATCTGTGGTGTGTCCAATTTGCTAAACATGGTATCCACAACCTCTTCAGTATTGTGGATGCTCCAAAGTGAGTCCATCCACAGCTCCAGAGCCATCATGTGGTCTAAGAGGAGCTGCAGCTGGTCACACATCCTGCATGTGAAGGAGTCAGGGACATCAGCCGTGTTCTTGAGCTCCCACATTGAGCAAGAGGAGCATAGCACAAGTCTGGGATCTCCTATCATTTTTACTCTTAAGCATAACCTAGTCCAACTAGTCCTGCTATTTATTGAGTCCCTTGTCTTGTTCCTTTTTCCAAAGTGCATCACCACACATTTATCAGAGTTAAATTCCATCTGCCTCTGATCTGTCTGTCTGAGCAATCCGGTTACATCCTCCTGCAACCTCCTTCTTTCACAGAGCCAATCTTCATGTTATCTTAAAACTTACTTATCATCCCACGTCACATTATCATCTACATTGTTTCTATAGATCACAACTGAAAAGAGACCCAGCAGTGATCCCTGTGGTAACCCACTGCACACTGGACTACAGTTACACAAACAGCTTGCTGCCTCACCCCCTGTCTCCTGTCACTGAGCCAGTTTGGAATTGAATACTCCAGGTGTGGTCTCACCAGGGCTCTGTACAATTGCAGCAAGACATGCCTGCTCCTGTACTCGAATCTTCTCACTCTGGAGGCCAGCATCCCATTTACCTTCTACACCGCCTGCTGCTCCTGCACACGGACTTTCAGCGGCCTATGTACAAGGACACCCAGGTCTCAATCTGCCTTGCCGTTTTTGCTGTTAAATTGGGTAACCTCACATTTCTTCACATCATATTTCATCTGCGACTCACTCAACTTCTCCAAATCACACTGAGGCATCTCTGCCTTCTCCTTACAGCTCACCCTTTCACCCAGATTTGTGCCATTTACATACTTGGAGATATCATCTTTAAGTTGCTTCTCATAGATTATTCTGAGTGTATTTGTGATTGGAAGGATCTTGGCCTATGATACCCCATTAGTAACTATCTGTCATTCTGAAAAAGGCCCATTTATTTTGATTCTTTGTTTCCCGTCTGGTGACCAGTTCTCTCTCCATGTCATTATGCTACTCCCATCACATGAGCCTTAATTTTACACACTAACGTCTTGCCTTGGACTTATCAAAAGCCTTTCGAAAGTCCAAATAAACCATATCCACAGGCTCCCCCTTATCAAATCCACTCACTACATCCTCGAACAATTCCAGTCGATTTGTTAATCATGATTTCCCTTTCGACAATCCATGTTGACTCTGTCCAATTCTGTCACAGTTTTCTAAGTGCTGAAAAATAAAATATTTTATAATGAAGTTGAGCATTTTTTCCATGTCTGGTTAATTGGTCTAAAGTTCCCAATTTTTTTTCTCTCTCTCTCTTTTCCAGTAGACATATTCAATTAGCTGCACTCCACTCTGTAGGACCTATTCCACAGTCGACAAACAGACAACCATCAATGTTTCCAATATTTTATAACCACTTCATGAATTACTCTGGAAAATATATTATTTGTCCCTGCTAATCTAACAAACTTCAATTTTCCCAGAACCATTTCCCTCCAAAAGCTGATTTCCTTCAGTACCTTGCTCTGACAAAACTTTGCATTCACCAATATTTTTGATATATATTGGAAAATTAATTTGTGCAGAAAAACCCAGAATAAGTTTATAATTGGTCCGTCATCTCTTTGTTTCAATTATAACATTATAACACTTGTGTGGAACGTCCTCAAATGTCATCTGGAAGTCCATAGAAACAACACCCATTGACATTCCCTTATCTCACTCATTAGGACCTCTTTTAAAAATGTAACCAGGTTAATTAAAGATGTCTGACCCTTTTTAAATCCATGCTGATTCTCTCTGATCAGTTCATATTTATCAAACATTCTGTATCTAAAACCACATTCAATCACTTCCTAACAACAGACATTCAATGGAGATGTTCATTGTGAATGAGGTTAGGAAACAGCTAGTGCTGACACAAGGGGCTGAACAGCCTCCTCCAATGCTGGAGCCTTCTCTGTTTCCTTGACTGTAACATTCAGATAGGGACAGGACTGGGCTGCAGCTTCAACAATGGGTTCAATGTAGACGGATGGAGTGTCATTAATGGGGAATACATTGTACATTGTGTCCAGGAGCCTCTCGAAAAGATGTCTTTCTCTTTCTCCCTTTTCAGCTCCAGGGCTGTCATGAAGGTGCTGCAAGAATCTTTGTTGAAGAATTTTCTGGACGGTGAGGGCTGTGGGAAGGATTTCAGCAGTGACTAATGATTGCAGCTCCTTGTTCAGTCTGCTCCTCCCTCACCACTGATCCAGCCATGTAACCTCTATCACACTGAGTGACATTGCAATAAATATCATAGTGTCAGTGCCAGCAAACAACAGCATCACAGTCTGACCCACTGGGACAGGCATCACTGCCTGACATCAAAGAATGGATCCTGAATCCCCTTCTGAATCTCCATGCTCACAAACCCTACAGCATCGAAAATATACTGATACGCAGCCCTTTTGATTAAACATTGACCCCCAGAGAACCCCTTCAGAGGTAGAAGTCAGCAGCAAGACTGAGAGAGAGGGAGAGGGAGAGGGAGAGATGGGTTGAGGCAAAGACAAAGAGAGGGAATGGGAGAGAGAGGAAGATATAGAGAGAGGGAGGGAGAGAGGAAGAGGGGGGAAGAGAGAGAGAGAGAGTGACTGAGAGGGAGTCAGTGACTGGCAGCCAGCTGTTGGCCATGTCTGAGGGAAGGAGCCTTATTCCAATTATGTCAGACCTTGATGAGGCCGCACCTGCAGCACTGGGTCCAGTTTCGATTTCCTTCCCCATGAAAGGATACACTCACCCAAAATCTATCTGGAAGGAGTGCAGCAAGGATTTTTGAGACTGGTTTCTGCCATTGGGGGATTCTCCGATGAGGCCAGATGGAGTCTACTGGGAGATTATTCCCTGGAGTTTAATGGAGCAGGCTGGAGGGGCTGAATGACCTCCTGTTCTTCCTATTCCTTCTGTTCTGATGATGGTGTCAGTGTGTGTTGATGAGAAATGGGGTTCCTCTTTTGAAACTGCTCCTGATTTAATGATGGAACTGGAAGCCAGGAGAAGCTGCAGAAGCTTCAGTTTCTAACCAGAAACTGCCCACTCGGCCTCTTGGACACGATGAGCTGGTTTATTGTGCCCAGCACCAACAACCCCCTCCCTCTCTCCCGCCACGACAAGGCCCTGACTGACTGGATTCTCATTGTTACATTTTCCCAATTCTGAAGGAAATCCTGTCCCTCTGGTCCAGCATTCCAGCACATTCCCAAAACTGAGATCTGGATCTGGAGTGGGCCTGTTCCTCTCAAATATCGATTCCAATGATGAAATTCCACTGGATCCCTTGCTGCAGGGAAAGGATCAGCCAGGGCCGTATTCTTCAGCCATGGAGAATAATGATGGGATATTTGGAGTGTGAGTTTGATGATGTAAATATGGACCATTGCAGCAAAGACATTACAGATGGTTTGTACAGACAGCAAAGCCCAAACCAGAGCATTGTGTCAATCAACACAGAACTAATAAAAGCTTCAATAAAAATGGTTATTAATGTGATTCTCAGAGATGTGTCCTTATTCTAGTCACAAATGACTATTTCCCAGTGACGGGGTCCATCCTGCTAAATATTAGATACAGCTGGGCTTTGGAGAAATATTGGGCAGATGGAGTGTAATGCGGGGTACATGAATCACAAAGTTAGTATGCAGCTACAGCAAATGAATCCGGAGGCAGATGGAGTGTTGATGCTCCTTGTAAAGGGAATGCAATCTAAAAGCAGGGATGTTTTACTGCAGCTGTACAGGGGTTAGGGTTAGGGGCTTGGTGAGAGCACATCTGGAGTATGGTGTCCAGTATCAGGCTCCTTATTGAAGAAAGCACAGGAGCTGCATTGGATGTAGTTCAGAGATAGTTCCCTTGACTGATTCCTGGTATAGAGCAATTGTCTTATGGGCAAAGGTCAAACAGGTTTTGAATCTGATCCCTGGAGTTTAGAAGAATGAGAGGGAATCTCATTGAAATGTACAGAATTCTTAAGGGGCTTGACAGGGTTAATGCTCAATGTTTCCCTTCATGGGAGAGCAAGGGCTACACAGAAAACCACTAAGTAACCACTAGGACAGGATCCAGAACACAGGAGGATCAGAAAGCTGAACTGTATCTATTTTAATGTAAGGAGCTTGACCAGTAATGTGGTTGAACTGAGAGCATTGGGAATATAGAGTCATCAAGACACAGAGATGTACAGCATGGAAACAAACCCTTTGGTCCGACCTGTCCATGCCGACCAGATATCCCAACCCAATCTAGTCCCACCTGCTAGCACACAGCCCACATCCCTCCAAACCCTTCCTATTCATATGTCCATCCAAAAGCCTTTTAAATGTTGCAATTGTACCAACCTCCACCACTTCCTCTGGCAGCTCATTCCATACACGTACCACCCTCTGTGTGAAAAAGTTACCCCTTACGTCTCTTTTCTATTTTTCCCCTCTCACCCTAAACCTATGCCCTCTAGTTCTGGACTCCCCCACCCCAGGGAAAAGACTTTGTCTATTTATCCTATCCATGCCCCTCATAATTTTGAAAACCTCTATAAGGTCACCCCTCAGCCTCCGAAGCTCCAGGGAAAACAGCCCCAGCCTGTTCAGCCTCACCCTATAGCTCAAATCCTCCAACCCTGACAACATCCTTGCAAATCTTTTTTGAACACTTTCAAGTTTCACAACATCTTTCCGATAGGAAGGAGACCAGAATTGCACACAATATTCCAACTGTGGCCTAACCAATGTCCTGTACAGCTGGAACATGACCTCCCAACTCCTGTACTCGATACTTTGACCAATAAAGGAAAGCATACCAAACGCCTTCTTCACTATCCTATCTACCTGCGACTCTACTTTCAAGGAGCTATGAACCTGCACTCCAAGGTCTCTTTGTTTAGCAACACTCACTGGACCTTACCATTTAGTGTATAAGTCCTGCTAAGATTTGCTTTCCCAAAATGCAGCCCCTCGCATTTATCTAAATTAAACTCCATCTGCCACTGCTCAGCCCATTGGCCCATCTGATCAAGATCCTGTTGTAATCTGAGGTAACTGTCTTCGCTGTCCACTACACCTCCAATTTTGGTGTTATCTGCAAACTAACCATACCTCTTATGCTATTTCATATACTGTTGCATTGTCTTCTTGGAATATCATATTGTTGCAATTGCTGAGACATGATTGAACAAAGATAGGACTGGCAGCTCAACATTCCAGGGTAGAGAAGTCTCAGGTGGGATAGACAGGGTGCAAGAGAGGTGGGTATGTTGCATTATTGATAAAGGAAACCATCGCTGCAGTATTGCTACTGAAGGAGCATTTCTTGGAAGGGTCTTCACATGATGCTGTCTGGGTAGAGCTAGACAAAAGGACAATCACTTTGCTGTGATTATACTACAGGCTCTCCAATAGTCAGATGGAGAGGGAGGAGCAGATATGTCGGCAAATCACTGAGAGGTGTGAGAGGAATAGGGTTATACTAGCAAGGAATTTCAACTTCTCTAACATGAACTTTACGTTTGACTTCATGTGAATGGAATTTTTAAAGTCCATCCAGAAAAGCTTTTGCTGCCAGTACGTAGATAGTCCCATAGACATGGGCAGTGCTGGGCTCAATCCGAGTAATGTCAAATTGTTGGAGAGTCAGTGTGTGAGCATTTTGGAGATAGTGAACATAACTCCGTAAGTTTCCTAATTATTATGGAAAGGAATGAGGGTAGTGCAGAAGTTAAGTGTCTAAAGTGAGGCAAGGCCAATTTCAATTTCATTAGACAGGATCTGGCAAATACAGACTGGGAGCTGTTACTTGGAGGTCAGTCTACATTTGGAAAGTGGGGATCTTTTTAATGTAGTTCAGGGCCAGCTCAGAAAGAAAGGCAAGGACAGCAGCTCCTGGGATCCTGGATGTCAAGGAACATGGATAGTTTGCGAAAGAAAAAGGAGGAAGCATATGCGAAGTATAGAGCATCAAAAAGAGGGGAGGTCCTTCAGGAGGAGAGAAAGTGTGGGGAGGTGCTTAAAAAATAGGAGGGCAAAGAGGAGCCATAAAATATCTTTGGCAGCCTGATCCCCTCACCCCAGAATAGTTAGGAAAGTGGCACTAGAAAGAATAGGTGCACTCGTGGTCATCTTTAAAAATTCTAGACTCTGGAGCAGTTCCTATGGATTGGAGGGTGGCTAACATAATCCCACTATTTAAGAAGGGAGACAGAGAGAAAACAGTGGTTTTGTAGGCCAGTTAGGTTGACATCAGTAGTGGGAGAAATACTGAAGTGCAATATAAAAGATGTGCAGCAAATTTTGTTGTAACCTGCACCTTATGAACTGGCACGCTTGACAAACCGGCAAAAGTTATATCCCTCAAATGTTTAATATATCATTCTGTCCAGTTATTATACATTTATAATTTATTAATTTCAATGTAAATATATTTTGTATTCAATTGAATGGCCACATGAAATACCAACAGTTGATTCAATTTCGAATCAATTTCTCCTCAAACACAGTGACCTGCCGCAATGCCCGGGTAATCAGTTGAGACTGTGAGTGAGAAGGATATGGGGAGAAAGTGGTCTATTCTAGATACAAAGCATTGCTGACCACAATCATCATCTAGTGGCCTGCTGGGTGTAGCTTGTCAGGAGCTGAACAAGAAAGAAAGAGTCATTAAGCTGAACAAGAAAGTTTGCAATTAAAGATGTCTAAGTTAAGTCACATACTGAGAGCAATAGGATTTGCCTGGATTCTGGAAAAGTAGGAGTGGTAGCAGTGATATGGTGACTGACAGATGTGAAAACAGTGTAAGCGTTTGTTGGATTCATCAAATACAAAGTGCCAATTTCTAATTAGAGTGACAAACATGATGCTAACCAACTATTCCCATTATTGGACAACACAGATCTCAGACTGAAACCCAAACAGAAACTGCTGAAGAAATGCCGTTGGTCTGCAGCATCTGTGGAGCAGAAGCATGCAATGCTGATGATTTATGTTTAATAATAAGACTTCCTGGCACAAAATAAATGAAGATAGAATAAAACACTCTGACAGAAACAACAAATTTAAAAGATTTCAAAACACAGCCAACTAAAATTCTTTCTATTCTATTATTATTGCTTTACAGTACTCAAAATCAAGAAGGGGCTCATTTCTCTATCGAATCTTTAGATTTAACTGAACTGTATTTTTCAATTAATTGTCTTAAAGTTTGATTGCCTTTTCCTTGGTTAATACTTCGCTGGCCACAGGTGAAGTGCCAGACTGGAGGATTGTCAATGTGGTTCCTTTATTCAAGAAGAACAGCAAGGATAGGCCAGGCAATTCCAGACCGGTTAGTCTGATGTCACTGTGAGGGAAAATATTAGAAAAAATCCTGAAGTACAGGATTAAGCGATACTTGGAGAGGTAGGGATGCCAGTATTGATTTGTTTGGCAAAGGCCCCACATGGAAGGCTGGTCCAGATGGTAAGAGCCCGTGGGATCCAAGGCAAATTGGCAAATTGGATCCAAAAGTGGCTTCCAAATATGAGGCAAAGAGTGATGGTGGAGAGTTGTCTTTGTGATTGGAAGCTTGTGACCAGTGGTGTATGACAGGGATTGTGGCTGGGACCCTTTCTGTTTGTAATGTACATTAGTGAATAGACTGTGATTGTATAATTAGAAAGCTTTCAGATGCCACATAAATTGGTGGTGTTGTTGATATTGATTTGATTTTTATTATATTGTCACGTGTACTCGCGTACAAAAGTATAGGAGGACAGTGAAAAATATGTAATGTCACCTTGCACAGGGCCATCTTAGGTACAAGGATGGGGGTACAGAATCTTAAGAACAAGGTAGAAAGAAAGAATAAAGTTAAAAGTTACATGTTCCAGACCTTTTTAGTTTTAAGAAGAAAATAAAGAAATAAATCTGGAAGTTCAATCATTACAGTCTTTCTTAAGCACTTAGCTGCCGTGGGATCATACTTTAAGTCATCACCTCGAGACCGGAAGACCATGCTAAGGCCGTGCTGGGCTGAGAGGCCACCAAATAGAGCAAAAGACCTCCCTGTGGGCCACTGGGAGATTGTCACACTAGGCCAAGAGTCCATCATATGAAGGGACAGTCTAGCGTGCTGGGCCGAGAGGCCACCACATCGAACTGACAGGCCACCATGTTGGACCTACATTCCGCCTTGCTGGGCTGAGAGGCTACCATGTCAGACCAAGAGTCTGCATCACCGGACTGGGAGGTCTCCCTGCAAGGCCAGGACACTGCCACACCAAGCTGAGAGGCCGCACCACTGCGGCTGCACTGGGTCAGAGGCTGGGAGTCGTGGCCGGGTTGATTTTAGTGTTGAGGGGGTTGGCTTATGAGGAGAGACTGACTAGATTGGGATATATTCATTCGAACTTAGAAGAATGAGGGGAGGTTTTATAGAAACATATGCAATTATGAAGAGAATAGAGAAGACAGAAGTAGAGAGGATGTTCCCATTGCAGGTGAAACTAAAACAAAAGGGTTTAGCCTTAACATTAGGGGGAGCAGATTTAGGACCAAATTGAGAAGGAACTTCTTCACCCAGAGGGTCATAAATCTATGAAATTCCTTGCCCAGTGCAGTAGTTGATGCTACTTCAGTAAACGTCTTTAAAGCCAAGATTTTTTTAAACAATAAAGGAATTAAGGGATACGATGAGAATGCAAGTAAGTGGAGCCGAGTCCACAAAAACATTCAGCCATGATCTTATTGCATGGTGGAGCAGGCTGAAAGGGCCAGATGGCCTACTCCTGCTCCTAGTTCTTATGTTCTTATGTGCCTTGGGAGTACTGAAGAACAAAGGGACCTTGGTGTACAAGTCCATCGATCCCGGAAGGTATCAGCACGGCTAGGCAGGGTGGTGAAGAAGGCATACGGAGTGCTTGCCATCATTAGCCGGGGTGTAGGATATAAGAGCAAGGAAGTCTTGTTACTTTACAGAGCATTAGTTCAGCCATTTCTGGAATACAGTGTACAGTTCTGGTCACGACACTGTTGGAAGGACATGATTGCACAGGAGAGGGTGAAGAGGAGATTCACCAGGATGTTCTCTGGGATGGATAGTCTCAGTTATGAGGAGAGACTGGATAGGCTGGGTTTGTTTTCTCTGGAGTAGAGGAAGCCTGGGGGGAGTCTGACTGAGGTATTCAGAATTCTGAGAGGCGCAGTCAATTGTGAGAATCTTTTCCCCATGGCAGGCATGTCAACGACCAGGGGGCATAAGCTGAAGGTGAATAAAATGTGTTTTAGAGGGGATTTAAGAATTTTTTTTCCGAGAGGGTGGAAGAAATATGGAATGTGCTGCCTGAGAAGGTGGTGGAGACAGCTCCTCTCACAACATTTAAGAAACATCCAGATGAGCACATAAAATGCCAGGGCATGGAAGGCTATGGACCAAGTGCAGGTAAATGGGATTAGTGCAGTTTGGTGTTTCCTGATCAGCATCGACATGGTGGGCAGAAGGGTCTGTTTGTTTGCTGTATGACTCTATGATTATGAAGAGAAGGATGTGGAAGCATTTTTCATGTCTTTTGAGAAGATATTAAAACAAGTGAGGTGAGGAAAAACAATGGAGCTTGGGAAGGACAAGAAGTTTCTATATCCATGCCAGAGGAACATTCTCAGGATCACGAGGAAGTGAAAAGGTGAAAAGCACGTATGCATTGATCCCAGAAACATACAGACAGATGTTTCAGAACTTACAGAAACAGCCTCCACAAACTTTTACTGAGTTTTAGAGAATTCAGCAAAATAATGTTGACAGGTGGATAAGAGCATTAAAGGCTGAGAATACTTACAATGCTCTCAGAGAAATTATTCTTTGAGAAGTATTTAAAACTTCCTTCCCTTCCTGAATCATAATTCATGTAAAAGACTGAAGGGGAACGACAGTAAGACAAGCAGCTAGAATGGCTAATGATTATAGACTTCATTAAAGCCAAAACCCTGCAGATGCTGGAATCCAAAGTAGACAAACAGGAGGCTGGAAGAGCACAACAAGCCAAGCAGCATCAGGAGGTGGAGAAGTCACTTGATGGGAGACTGTTCCAGAAACCTTATTCCCATCAGGCCCAGAAATGGGAGAAAAATAAAAATTGAGAGAGAGTGTCAGGAAGGCAGGGAGCCAGGGGAGAGAATGGACAGGAGGGAACAGCCCGAGAACTCCTCCTCAGATTAAGAAGGAAATTGCTGAGGGTGGAAGTGATGATCAGAAGCTGAAATGTTTCTCTTGGAATAAGGTGGGCCATATGTTTTTGGAATGTTGAAGTTCTGAGGTAGACCCATGGGACTTACAGGAGTTAGTAAAAATGAGTCAGAGGAGGGAACACAAACAGATAATCCCAGGAAGCAGGTTGTAGCTGTAACTCTAACAAAAAGGCTGGAGGTGAATTCTGTCATTAGTAAAGGAAGTTGGAAGATAGATGAGAGATGGACAGGATTTTTATCAAAAGGAATGGTGACTCCCTTTTCTTCAGCTAAACCCAGAACCAAACTGAGAGATACAGGGGCAACACAGTCACTTTTACTGGAGAAAGAACTGATGTATTGAGCTTGGTATAATAAATAGGATTGGTGGAGTATACATACCATTTCCATAATATAAAGTACAACTGGAATGTGATTTGTTATCAGGAGAAGTAATTGTCGGAGTGGGGGAAACATTCCCTGTTGAGGGAGTCGATTTCCTTCTGGGGAATGATTTGTCAGGACTAAAGGCAGTAGCTTCCCCGATAATTACAGAATGTCCAAAGGAGGGCCAAGAAACAGAACAATGACAGGGACAGGTTCCTGGTCTCTCTCCTTCGTGTGAGGTAACCAGGGCAATGGTTAAACAAAATCCATCAACAAGGGGTGATGTGATACCTCAACAAGTGAAAGGATCACTGAAACTTTCCGAAAGAGTGAAGATAATCCAGGTGGAGTGTTTGGTATGATGTCCCTAATTACAGCAGATCCAAAAAGCAGATCCTGAATGAAATAAATGAGCACAGTCAGCTCATACTGAGGTCGAGGCTGGAGGAGTTTCAGAGTGTTATTACCTTCAGAATGGAGGCTGATGAGGAAGTGGAGACCCCCCCCCCCCCCCCATAGACCCCCAGATAAAGAATTGTCAGTTAGACATTGGCTAGTGGTCCCACCCAGCTATCATAGGGAGATATTGTGGGGAGCACATCAGATTCCCATGACAGGGCCATGGGGATTTGGAAAACACAGGCGTCCAGAGTCACGTGTACTGAGCCAAAATTATGTAAAGATGTGATTCAGTTTTATAAAACGTGTCAGACTTGACCTCATCCTTACAGATCTGCCAATTACAGATGCATTTGTCCATGATAGTATCGGTAAGAGTGACCACCACATAATCCTTGCGAAGATCAACTCTTGCCTTCACATTGAGAATAATCTCTATTGTTTTGTGCGACACTATAACCATGCTAACTGGGATAGACTTACAACCGATCTCTCAACTCACGACTGGGCATCCATGAGGCACTGTGGGCCATCAACAGCAGCAGAATTCTGCTCCAGCACTATCTATAGCCTCATGGCCCAGTGTATCCCCTCTGAACGAGCAGGGAGGGGATGATGCGTGCTGACAGTGCATTGGGACCCCAAAGGTAGGGAGTCTGATTAAAGTTTCTGTGATTAAAACTGTTTATTGTTTAATAGTAGAAAGTAAGGACTGCAGATGCTGGAGATCAGAGATGAAAAGTGTTGTGCTGTTAAAGCACAGCAGGTCAGGCAGCATCCGAGGAGCAAGAGAATCAACATTTTGGGCAGAAACACTTCATCAGGAATGTCGGGCTGGAGAACCTGCAGAACATTTCAGGGAATATCTCTGGGACTCATGCACCAAACAACCCCACCGCCCTGTGGCCAGCCTATTCAAATCCCCTCTAACTCGGCCAAGGACATGTAAGTCCTGGGCCCCCTCCACTGCCAAATCCAAGCCACCTGATGCCTGGAGGAAGAATGCCTCATTTTCCGCCATTGGGACCCTCCAACTACATGGCATCAACATCAATTTAATCAGTTTCCTTATCTCCCCACCCCCGTCTCAACCCAGATCCAACCCTCCAACTCAACACCACCCTCTTGAACTTTCCTACCTGTCCATCATCCTTCCCACCTATCTGCACCACCCTATCACTATCACCCCCCACCTGCATCTACCTATCGCCTTCTCAGCTACTTTCCCCCCCACCCCCACACCAACTCTCCTAATTATCACTCAGCTCACTCCCAGCCTCCCACAACATTCATGATGCCCAAAACTGATTCTCCTGCTCCTCGGATGCTGCCTGACCTGCTGTGGTTTCCCAGTGCCACACTTTTCCACTCCAGCATCTAATAGTGTTTAACCTGTGTTTACTTTGATTTTAATTACTGTCCTCCATATAATTGATAGTATTAATTTCACTGTTTATTTCCTTTGCATTTATTCTTATATTATACTTACCTTTTGTATTAAATAAACACAGAGATTCTTTTGCCTTGAAATACCTGTCTACTGTTGCCTTTATTTGACATTTTTAAATAAATCCAGTGGCAGAACAGGGGATTTGAGGATGATTTTAACCACTCAAAAATCAGCAAATCACTGATCAAGAACTAGACAGGATATTCTGATTGAACTGTAAGAGTAATTGGAGTTCTCTTGTAGTATTGGGTTCCTAAAACAGGTGTTTCAATTCGATTCTGTGTACAGTATAGGAAAGTGAATGTAGTCACAAAGATGGATTTGTATCCTATTCCCAGGTCAGAAGATTGCATTGATAGGATGGGTAGTGCATCATTCTTATCGAAAATTGATTTGTTGAAAGGATATTGACAAGTACCGTTAACAACAAGAATGAAGGAAGTTTCTGCCTTTGCTGCATTCTGGATCTTTGTACACAATGGGAAACTCAAACACATTCTAAACGTGTTGAGATGACAGGGTACAGACTGAGAGCAGAACTGAAGAAAATCAGTCTTATTAGGGAAATGGCTTTGGAAAATTTATAGGATTAAAGTTTGATAAATCCGCAGGGACCAATAAGCTACATCTCAGATTACTTCAGGAAGCGCCCAAATATTTTGGAAACATTGGCGTTCAAGATTCTGTGCATTCTGGAACAGTTCCCAGTGACTGGAGAGTTGCTAATGTGACATCACTATTTAAAATGGGAGGGAGAGAGAAAACTGGACATCTTATACCAGTCAGCCTGACATTGGTATTGGGGAAAATACTCAAGTCCATTATGAAAGATTTAATCACTGAGCACGTGGAAAACAGTGACAGGATTAGACAGAGTCAGCCTGGTTTGTGGAAAGAAAAATCATGCTTAAGAAATTGACCGGAATTGTTTGAGGATGTAACCAGTGAATTTGACAAGGGAAGCCAATGGATATGGGTTTATCTGAAACTTTCAGAAGGCTTTTAATAAGTCCCACAGAAGTAATTGGTGTATAAGATTAAGACTCATGGGACTGGGGGCAGTGTACTGATATGGATAGAGAACTGGTTGGCAGGCAGGAAACAAAGAGTAAAAATAAACTGGAATTTTTCTGAAAGGGTACCACAGGCCTGGATCCAGCTATTCACAATATTTGTTCATGGTTTAGATGAGGGAACTTAAGAGTAATATCTCCAAGTGAGGTTACCCAATTTAGTAGCAAAAACAGGAAGGCAGATTATTATTTGAATGGTGATAGTTTGGGAATGGGAGGTGCAGTAAGACCTGGGTGTCCGTGTATACCCGTCACTGAAAGTCAGTGTGCAGTTGCAGCAGGCAGTGAAGAAAGTAAATGGTATGTTGGTTTTACAGTGAGAGGATTTGAGTGCGGGAGCAGGGATGTGTTGCTGTAATTGTATGGGGCCTTAGTGAGACCACACCTGGAATAGTCAAACCAAAATTGGTTCAGTGACAGGAGACAGAAGGTGGAGGCAGAAAGTTGTTTGTGTGACTGGGCCCGGTGAATACCAAAGGAATCAGTGCTGGGCCCCTTATTGTTCAGGTTGTATTGAAACAATGAATATGAGAAGGTGAGAGGTAAGTGGAGGGGTGGGCGGAGGGGGGTTGAGTGGATAATGACTAAGTTTGTAGATGACACAAGGTTTAGCAGATGAGGATAAAGGTCTTAGGCTACAGGAGGATTGGTGAGATGGGCAGATCAGAGTCAGATGGAACTTGGAAGGTGTAACAGGTGAAGAAGGTATTTGTGAAGGTACATGGGACACTTGCCTTTATCATTTCATGGATAGATTAGAAGACCAGGGAAGGTATGTTGGAGCTGTACAGAACTTTGGTTAGGCCACAGCTGGAGTACTGTGTGCATGTCTGGTCACCACGCGATCGGAAGGCTGTGATTGTACTTGAGGGCGTGCAGAGGATAGACACTAGGACGTTGCTTGGGAGGAAGCATTTCAACGATGAAGAGAGGCTGGATAAGCTTGGCTTGTTTCCTTTTGTGGTGTAAAATTCCAAGCAGTGGAATGTGGTGAAACGGTTAAAAATTATGTCCCAATACATGTGTGAATCTAACCAGAATGGAGGTGTTGCTTAGTCCCGTGTGAATCTTCTTATCTGTATGTAACCAGAATGGAATGTGTTTTTTAGCCTTGCTCTGCTGTTCACATGAATGTTTATATCTGGAAAAGAATAAAAAGCTGGAAAAGTCTCCAGTTCGGTGAGTCTGCTCCGGGGTTACGTTTAACCGCCGAGCGTGGGTTGTTGGCAACCGCTCTACAAGAACTGACGGCTCCCAGTTTTTGTAACATGTAGAGTGAGCATAAACCAGACCCGTTGTGCGACACTGCGGGGAATAAAATGCCCATATTCTAGCAGTCTCGCCTCTTGGTCGTTTGTTCTGTGTCAGACTACTCTCCTACGAACCTGACCTTGAGAATTTTTTAAAACATTTGGCGTAGTCGGCAGGATCAATCGCAATTGAGGAGAGATTTTGATACAGAACAATGTTTTGGAAAACGACTAAGAAACCAGAAGAACAAACTGTGGAGGTCCCGACCGTCCCGGGATGGCATGGATGTGGGCATGTACGTGGCAGTTTGTTTGAGAAAGGATCCCAGTCCTGCCGAAGAACCCCTTGCCTGGGGTACAGCGGAGGATGTGGGCATGTCCAAAAGGCTGAAGCGGAGTTAACAGAATTGAATGGGATTGAACTGAACTGAACTGAGTGGAACTGAAGTGAATCGAATTGAACGGAACAAAATGGAACTGAGCTAAATTGAATTGAAATGGACGGAACTGAATTGAATTACACTGAATTGACTGAACTGAAATTAACTGAAACGAATTGAACTGAATTAAGCATAATGTAACACATGTATTGGGCCAAGCAGTGGAATGTGGTGTAAAATTCCAAGCAGTGGAATGTGGTGAAACGGTTAAAAATTATGTCCCAATACATGTGTGAATCTAACCGGAATGGAGGTGTTGCTTAGTCCCGTGTGAATCTTCTTATCTGTATGTAACCAGAATGGAATGTGTTTTTTAGCCTTGCTCTGCTGTTCACATGAATGTTTATATCTGGAAAAGAATAAAAAGCTGGAAAAGTCTCCAGTTCGGTGAGTCTGCTCCGGGGTTACGTTTAACCGCCGAGCGTGGGTTGTTGGCAACCGCTCTACAAGAACTGACGGCTCCCAGTTTTTGTAACATGTAGAGTGAGCATAAACCAGACCCGTTGTGCGACACTGCGGGGAATAAAATGCCCATATTCTAGCAGTCTCGCCTCTTGGTCGTTTGTTCTGTGTCAGACTACTCTCCTACGAACCTGACCTTGAGAATTTTTTAAAACATTTGGCGTAGTCGGCAGGATCAATCGCAATTGAGGAGAGATTTTGATACAGAACAATGTTTTGGAAAACGACTAAGAAACCAGAAGAACAAACTGTGGAGGTCCCGACCGTCCCGGGATGGCATGGATGTGGGCATGTACGTGGCAGTTTGTTTGAGAAAGGATCCCAGTCCTGCCGAAGAACCCCTTGCCTGGGGTACAGCGGAGGATGTGGGCATGTCCAAAAGGCTGAAGCGGAGTTAACAGAATTGAATGGGATTGAACTGAACTGAACTGAGTGGAACTGAAGTGAATCGAATTGAACGGAACAAAATGGAACTGAGCTAAATTGAATTGAAATGGACGGAACTGAATTGAATTACACTGAATTGACTGAACTGAAATTAACTGAAACGAATTGAACTGAATTAAGCATAATGTAACACATGTATTGGGCCAAGCAGTGGAATGTGGTGTAAAATTCCAAGCAGTGGAATGTGGTGAAACGGTTAAAAATTATGTCCCAATACATGTGTGAATCTAACCAGAATGGAGGTGTTGCTTAGTCCCGTGTGAATCTTCTTATCTGTATGTAACCAGAATGGAATGTGTTTTTTAGCCTTGCTCTGCTGTTCACATGAATGTTTATATCTGGAAAAGAATAAAAAGCTGGAAAAGTCTCCAGTTCGGTGAGTCTGCTCCGGGGTTACGTTTAACCGCCGAGCGTGGGTTGTTGGCAACCGCTCTACAAGAACTGACGGCTCCCAGTTTTTGTAACATGTAGAGTGAGCATAAACCAGACCCGTTGTGCGACACTGCGGGGAATAAAATGCCCATATTCTAGCAGTCTCGCCTCTTGGTCGTTTGTTCTGTGTCAGACTACTCTCCTACGAACCTGACCTTGAGAATTTTTTAAAACACCTTTGAAACAGAGAAGGTGGAAGGGGGATCTGATAGAGGTGTACAAGGTCATGAGGAGAATGGACAGAATGAATAGAAAGCAGTTGTTCCCCTTACTCAGAGTTGGTGCACATTCACTGTAAAAGACAGTAGCTTTAGAGGGGATTTGAAGAGCAGGTTTTCACTCAGAGGGTGGTGGGGGTCTGGTTTGCATTGTCTGGGCTGGTAGTTGCGGTGGCAAATCTCACAACCTTTAAAAAGTACTTGGATGAACACTTGCATTTTCATAACATTTAAATCCATGGCCCTTGTGTTGGAAGGTGGAATGAGTGCAGGTTTAGCGTGGTTTGGCTGGTACAGGTTAAATGGGCTGAAGGGCCTCTTCTCTAATGAATGATTTTATGATTCCGTTGTATGCAGTTTTGGTTTCCTTATCTGAGGAAGGATGTTCTGGCTGTGGAGGGAGGGCAGCGAAGGTTTACCAGACTGATTCCTGGGATGACAGCACTTAGATCTGATGAGAAACTGGATCAGTTAGGATTATATTCACTGGAGGTTAGAAGATTGAGGGGACTAACATTGAAACCTGTAAAAACCTAACAAGACAAGGCAGGATGTTCCTGATAACTGGGGAGTCCAGAACCAAGGATTACAATTTAAGGATGTGGGAAGGGCCATTTAGAGCTGAGATGGAGAGACAGTTTTTCATCCAGTGGGTGGGAAGCCTGTGGACGTTTCTGTCACTGAAAGCAGTTAATCCCAACCAATTGAATGTTTGCCAGAAAGGGCACGATATAGTTCTCAGGACGAAAAGGATCAGAGGTTATGGGGAGCAAGTGGGAACAGGTGACTGAGTTGGATGATCAGCCATGATCATATTGAATGGCGGAACAGGTTTGAAGGGCTGAATGGCCTACTACTGTTCCTAGTTTCATTGTTTGAGAGACTGTTCATCAGCATGGAAACATATTGAATTCAAGAAAAGCATTTGCCTTGGGTTAGGAATTAGTTTGGGGGTAGGTGATAGAGCGGAGGGATAATGTGTGTCTCCTCCAATGAGCAAGAAGTGAATACTAGTTTCACTAGGGATCTGTGCTGGGACCTTAGCATTTCATGATATTTCTCAATAACTTGGATGAAGGAATAGAGAGCCATATATCCAAGATTGCTGACCACACTGAGTGAGGCATCTAGGAGTAGGTTACAGAGATAGAAGGACAGGGAGGGATTTAAGAACAAAGATGAGAATTAGAAAATCGAGGTTTTGTTGGGCCAGGAGCGATTGTAGGTCAGTGAGGACAGTGGGGGATGGGGATGGGACTTGGTGCAAATTTGGATAAGAGCAGCAGAGTTTGGGATGAGCTGAAGGTTACAGAGGACAGTGGCTGTGTTGTGGCCCAGGACAATATTTGAATGATCACCTGGGATTTTCAGTGAGTGATCTCTGTGATGTGGAGGATTTGTGGGGCTCAGATTGAAGATAAAGACCCCTCAAGAGGGGCATCTTGGTTCGAGATCATCAAAAGAATTAACGGATTGCAGTCTGTACAAAAGTAAGGGTCATTAGTTTATTGAATTAAAACACCTTGATGCAATTCTGTCCAGCAGCACCAAGGTTAAAACTTCTGTGTTCCGTGGTGAAGTTGCAGAATAACTTTCAAAAATTACACATTATTTATATATATTTTTAGAGCTAGTACAGCCTTAATTACAAGAAAAGACCAATCACATATAATAAGGTGACATGATTTACAGCAAGTTAATCCAATTATAGTTTCTGGGAAAGAGTTCTTAATTACAAGAGAATCCAATCAACTGTAATACTTGTGACATGATTGACAACAGGCTAATCCAATGATATTCT
This sequence comes from Chiloscyllium plagiosum, assembly GCF_037043375.1. Classification (NCBI taxonomy): domain Eukaryota; kingdom Metazoa; phylum Chordata; class Chondrichthyes; order Orectolobiformes; family Hemiscylliidae; genus Chiloscyllium; species Chiloscyllium plagiosum. The sequence continues at coordinate 106,623,671 of NW_028270147.1, read as the reverse complement.
CTGGGAAAGAAATCTTATTTATGTAAGTCATCATGCCATGGTAGCAGTTCAAAGTTAGTTAAAATGGTCAATTAAAGTGTCAGTATTCATTTTATGAAAACTCCATTGTCCTCTTATCTTTGGATTTCAGCTTAATGCAGCAGTACAAGTTCACAGGGTTCAATTACTATTCTCAGCCATTTTGTTGTATTATTTCAAATTGAAAAGCCATTTGTGGTTAGTAAAAATCGACATATACTTGTTGCTTCAAATTTTAGATCCTCAAGGTCAGCTTCATAGATAAGGCCAAGATTGTAAAGAGTCTGATACTAAATAAAAGCTAAAAAAAAACCGTGGGTGTTGTAAATGAGGAACAAAAACAGAAATTGCTGGAAAAGCTCAGCAGGTGTGGCACCATGAACTGTTCTGAGGAAGGGTCACTTGACCTGAAAAGTTAACTCTGACCTTTTCCCCAGATGCAGCCAGACCTGCTGAGGTAATCTGTTTTTGTAAAGAGTCTGGTTGAGCAGCAGACAGTGCTCAGGGAGAGGGATAGAGTTTGTACTGGGAGCTGAAAAGGATGGCTTGGATCTTCCCAACGTGTTTCCCAGCGAGCCTGGCTCCTCAGTCCTGACTGCTCTTAGCTGCTGTGATTGTCACTGATTGGACACTTATTATTAGAGATTCTGACCACAGCAGAAAGCCCCAGTGTAAAAAATAACTGCAAAGACTGTCAGATCGCAAAGTTGAAACTTCACCAATAGAGGAAGTGAAAGAAGGAGCTCGGAGCAGCTGGACGTTTGTTACTGAGACGGGAGAAAACTGTGAACGGTCTGCACTCCCTGGAATCTGACAGCACATAAGAACATAAGGGCTAGGAGCAGGAGTAGGCTATCTGGCCCCTCGAGCCTGCTCCAACATTCAGTAAGATCATGGCTGATCTTTTCCTGACCTCAGCTCCCCCTATCCGCCCCCTCACCATAACCCTTAATTCCTTTACTGTTTATAAAATTGCCTGTCTTAGCTTTGAAAACATTTACTGAGGAACCACTTTGCTGGGCAGGCAATTCCATAGATTCACCACCCTCTGGGTGAAGATGTTCCTTCACAATTCAATCCTAAATCTGCTCCCCCAGTACAGGGGGAGGCCATTCAGCCCATCGTGTCTGTGAGTGATCCAATTAGTCCCACTGCCCCTCTCTCTCTCATCATATTGCAACAAATTTTCCCTTTTCAGCTCGATCTCCTGTTGCCTGTTGTAGACCTGGTCTACAGCAGAGACTGCCCCTAACCTGGGTTCCAAATTGGTATCTCATTCATTCATTGGGAGACAAGCTGCCTGGGCTGGGAAATGGAGCTCAGGACCCTGAACATTCCCTCTCCCCTCCTGTGGGACACTTGATGCTGAGGGGTTAGTTAAATGGAGCCCTACAATATATCCCTACCATGCACACCTCCCCATTCTGTGTGTAAAACGCTGGAGCCTGCCAGCAGGATATTCAACTGCAGGAGCCATCATCAGTTTGACCAATTCTGACCACCCCAATTCTCCGTAACATTCCAACTCATTACTAATATCAAATCTGGCCATCTCCTCCTTGGTGTGAGATAGGGAATGGGCCACTCCATTTCAGATAATTTGGAATTTATGGAACATTGATGGAAGAAGCTGGGGGAGGTCATCAGAATCATGGAGTTTGGAGATGGGATGAACAGGAATAAGGGTTTCTATGGTCAGTGGGCTGATGTAGTGCAGACACAAACAATGTTGTGGAGATTGAAATAAGAGACCAATGTGATGGAGAGGATGTGGGGTTTGAAGCTCCAATACTGGAGGGTCCAGTGGGAAAGAAATTCAGGCTTATTGCTGTCCATTGGACATTCCAGTGGGATGGAGGCCCATGTTTACTGATCTCTGTTAGAGCTTCCAATTGATTTCAATGAAATTGGAATGTTGGCATTTCTTGCAGCAATGGGAATCTTGGTATTTATTATAAAAGGACTGGATTACAGAAATAAAGAAATATTGTTACAATTCTGCGAGGCATTGGTGAGACCTCATCTGAAGCATTGTGTCCAATTGTGGTCTCCTTACTTGGTGAAGGATATGGTGGTACAGGATGCAGTTCAGAGGATGTTCACCAGACTGATTACCGGGATGAAAGGGCTGTGATATGAGGAATGGTTGAATAGCTTGGGCTTATACTCACTAGAATTCAGTCACATGAGGGGAGATCTGAGTGAGGTATATAAAATACTTAAGGGGATTGATAAGGCAGACATGAAACAGATGTTCCCTCTTGTGGGCCAGTCTCAAACAATAGGTCATAGATATAGACTGAGAGAGGTAGGATCAAAACTGAGATGAGGAGAAATTGTACGTGGCTTGGTGGCGCAGTGGTTAGCACTGCTGCCTCACAGTCCTGGGACCCGGTTCGATCCAAGCCACTGGCAACTGTGTGGATTTGACCCATTGTCCCCCTGTCTGCATGGGCTTCATCTGGGTGTTCTTTCCACAGTCTAAGATGTACATATTAAGGGGATTAGCTGTGCTAAATTATCTGTAGTGTCCAAGGATGTATCGGGAAATGTAGGGATACTGTGTCTGTGTGGAATGCTCTATCAAGGGCCGGTGTGGACTTGTTGGGCCAAATAGCCTGTTTCCATACTTAGCGATTCGGTTCTATTCTAACTACTTCTCTCAGAGGGTAGAGAATCCGTGGAAATCACTGCCCCCAGAGCGCAGTAGAGACAGAATCAATTAACAGGCCCAAATTTAACGGTCTTTACTGGAGAGTGGGAATGAATTCCATGCTTACTGGTCTCCATTTGACTGTCCAATGGGACATGGACAACAACATGAGTGTGCAGCTCCTTTCCTTTCTGTTGTAACTGTGTGATAGTCCAATCCTCATCCCAGTAAAACTGGAGCCTGACCATGGAAAGGGAAGGAGAGGGGAAAGGATTGGAACATGATGTGGATGGACAGGATGGTTCAGTGGGTCAGAGCCTGTCCTATCCCTCCAGCTCACACTGATGGCCTGAGGATCTCGTCTCTCTGCTGGGCCTTCATGGAATGAGGTTTGTGTCCAAATCAGTCCCCAGTGAGAATAGGCCAACAGCACAGAACTGCCCTTCATTTGACAAGAATCTGATCGTCTTCCTGAGAGAGAGGCCAAATCCTTGTCAGTGTGGAAAATAGGGCTTTATTCCAGTAGTAGACATGTTTCTGGGGTCAAGGGTTAACATCCATTAGTGGGGCAGAGCAGAGAGAGATTTACCCTGTATTTAACTGTTACCACCTGAGACATTGTGGGAAAGAGAGAGAGGGAGAGAGAGAAAGAGAGCGAGAGGGAGAGATAGTGAGTGTGTGTGTAAGAGAGAGCAAGAGAGAGTCTGAGGCTGTGTAAGGTGAGTAAATGGGGAGATAGAGAGAGAGGTAGAGGGAGGTAGAGATGGTGAAGTTGAAGAATAGATATATAGAGAGAATGAGGTTGGTTATGAGACTGTGTAACTGAGAGGGAGGAAAGAGAGAGAATGACAGAGTCGTGTGAGGCCAGGAGTAAAGGGTATCCAGTGAAAGAGAGACAGACAGACAGACAGGTTCTGGTCACCACATTATGAGAAGGATATGACTGTACTCGAGAGGGTGCAGAGATTTCCCAGGATGCTGCCTGGCCTGGAGGGTCTGAGCTATGAGGAAGGATTGGAAAGGCTGGGATTGTTTCTCTTGGAGCAGTGAAAGTTGAGAGGGAACCTGATAAAGGGCTATAAGATTATGAGGGGCAGAGATAGAGTGGACAGGAAGGCAATTTTTCCATGAGTAGAGGCATCAATATCCAGAGGCAGAGATTGAAGATAACACAGACATACAAAGCTAGAAACAGGGAGCAAGAATAGGGTTAGGGTTAGGGTTAGGGTTAGGATTAGGGTTATGTTCAGGGTAAGGCTTGGGGTTAGGGTGAGGAATTGGCCCTGTGAGTCTGCTCTGTCATTCAATATGATCATGGCTGATCCTCTCCCTCAATGCCAAGCTGGGATTAGTATTGTTAGATCATTGATGACCTGTGCAGACTTGTTAAATGCTGTTCATGGCATTGAGCTTCCGAATGAGAGAGAGAGAGTCAGAAAACAGAGAGCAGGAGAGAGAGAGAGAGTGTGTACATTGTGGGATTGAGTGAGAGAGGGCGAGGCATTTAGCTGCTGCCCCAGGACTCACTGTTCCAATGTCCTGGAATAACGCCTGCGAAAGAGATCAGTTAGAGAGTGACCGGAGGGAGACAGAGAGAGAGAGAGAGACAAAGAGAGAGGGGGACAATGAGAGATTGAGGGGATGAAGAGAGAATGAGTGAGGAAATAGTTAGAAAGATAAGTGAAGGAGAGGAATGGATGATAAGAGAGAGACATAAGGAGAGAGACCAACCAACACAGAAGGTAAGGGAGATAAACAGAGTATCAAACATACATGGAAATAGCGAAGGATATAAGTGGCTATATAATTGGGAGAAGACAGAGTCAGAAATGGAAATATAAAAAGAGGGAGAAAGTCAATGAATGACAGGAATATATTCAAGTGAAAGCAGAGAAAGGGAAAAATGGGAAAAGGGAGGGAGGAAGGAGGGAAGGAAGAAAGAGAGAGAGAGAGAAAGAGAGAGAGAGAAGAGGAAGTGTGAGGGGCTGACGTGGCTCTTTCTGCCTGATGCCATTTACATACTGAGGAACACCCAGTCAGACTCTCACAGGCTGCAGCTTTATAAAGCAGAGCCCAGTGAAGGGACAGTTTATCAGGAACCAGGCACAGGGACAGGAGCACACACCATGATTTCACACATCCAGCTGATCTGGCCCCTGGCATTCTGTGTCACAGGTACAAATCTCTCTCCTTCCACCTTGAATCTTTAGCTGCTCTCCATTTCACTCCAATTCCACTGACTTGTGATAGAAGGAAAAATGCTGAAACCAGAGGAATGTTCAGTGTCTCCAACAACCTTTCATTTGACAGGCTCTTTCTGTGACAGTTCTGATTTCACTGTGTTTCTCTCTGACCCCTCAGGTATCAGTGGGGACATCATCATGACCCAGTCTCCCCCGGTGCTGTCAGTGGGACTGGGCCAGACTGCAACCGTCACCTGTAAATCCAGTCAGAGTGCCAGTGGTGATGTTGAATGGTACCAGCAGCGAGAAGGTCAGAAACCCTCTCTCCTGATCCACGATGCAGTAGCACGATACACAGGAGTCTCCAAGAGATTCACCGGGACAGAAGTGTCCAGCACACACTTCACCCTGACAATCAGCAACGTTCAGAATGAGGATGTCGCTGATTATTACTGTATGCAGAGTGAGAGCTGGCCTTGGCACAGTGATGCAGAGTCGTACAAAAATCTCAATACACACAGTCCCACCGCCTGTACTGACACATCCCACAGTTATGTTAAAATTAAACTGAATAAATTAAACCATATTGGGATTGTCACTATCCCTTACACACTCCAGTCCCTGTTGTGTCCACCGCTCACTGAAGGCCTCAAGTTTCCCTCTTACACTCCATGGTCACATGGGAAGAACAGCTGGAAGATTTAACAAATAAAAAAATGTTCACAAACTGCTTGAGCCCTGCTAGACACAACGCAGAGCCAGAGAGATAGAGAGCATGGTAGAGAGAGGGGGGGAAAAATGGAATGAGAAAAACAGAGAAAGAAGGCATGGGAGACAGATACAGACAGAGAGAAGGTAAGTGTGAGTGAGAGACAGAGAGAGACAGGGAGAGGGTGAGAGTGAGTGAACGACAGAGAGAGACAGGGAGGGGTGAGAGTGAGTGAACGACAGAGAGAGACAGGGAGAGGGTGAGAGTGACAGAGGGAAGCAGAGAGCAGAGGTTTTTGTACAGCCTCTGCAATGGAAGCTCTCACTGTGGCTTACTTTTGGTAAAGGAACCAAGCTCAGGCTGAGTAAGTAAACCTCAAGCCTCCGTTATTAACCCTTTCAGTACTGAAACACAATTTCTAAAATACAAATGCTGAATTATTGAAGGTGTTAGTGAGAAGCTGCAGTGAATGAAATGGTTGATTGAGGAGCACTGTGTCTAAGAGGGTGTACAGCTGTATTTCTTTCCTTCCATTGCCCCCTTTAAAAAGCAAGATATAAGTCAGTCAGTTTTACTCACCGTGTGGAGGAACTCTGTCCATTTGCAGCCTGTGGTCCCATTCCTGCAGCATGGAGTGAAATCAGTGAGGAGCCTCCTGGCAGTCTCAGTGTGATGGACACGGGCAGAGTTTGATGTGAGCTCTGGCTCCCTGTCCCAGTCTCTGATCTCACTGACCTCAGCAGCAGCAGCAGTAGCACAGTGAGACACCGAGCTCCCACCTCCCCCAGCTTTAACTCTGCTCAATCACACAATCACAGACTTGTTACAGTGCACACGGAGGCCATTCTACCCATCCTGTCTGCACCAGCTCTCTGAATGAGCAATTCACTGAGTGTCATTCTCCTGCCTTCTCCCTGTCACCCTGCACATTTTTCCTTTTCAAATAACAGTCTCATTCCCTTCGGAATGTTTCAATTGAAGCTGCCTCCACCACACTCTCAGGCAGTGCACTCCACACCTTAACCACCCACTGGCTGAAACTATTTCCTCACCTCACTTTTGCTTCTTTTCCTGATTACTTTCAATCTGTGGTCTCTCGGTCTCAATCCTTTCTGGATTGGGAGCATTTTCTCCCTATTTACTCTGTCTTGACGCCTCCTGATGTTGAATTCTTCAAACAACTTTCCTCTCAGCCTTCATTTCTCCAAGGAAGACAATCCAAACTTCTCCAATATATTTTCAGAGCTCATGTTCCACATTCCCAAACCTTCCATGGGAATTTTTTTTACCCATCTTCAAAGTATTCATATCCTGCATGAATTATTCACCTTATCTGTTCCCCGTAATCCCATTTGCCTGCATTTTGGTCATTTCTTCCTCTATCTTTCCTATCCATGCACCTGTTCAAATGTCATGACTTCCTCTGGCAGCTCATTCAATACATGCACCACCCTTTATGTGAAAGAGATGTACCTCAGGTCACTTTTGAATCTCTCCCCTTTCATTTTAAACCTCTGCCCTCTAGTTTTGGACTCCCCAACCCCGTGGAAAAGACCTTGGCTAGTCACCTTATCTATGCCCATCATGATTTTATAAACCTCTAAAATGTCACCCTGTAGTGTTGGATCTTCCAAGGAAAATAGCTCAGGCCTAACCAGCCACACTTTATAACTTAAACCATCCAGTCTCGATGACATCCTTGTCATCTTGTTTACACTCTTTCCAGTTTAATGACATCTAGCCAATAGCAGGGTGACCAGAAATGTGGCCTGATCAATATCTTGGAGAGCTGTAACATAATGTCCCAACTCCTGTACTCAATGCTCTGACCAACGAAGGCAAGTGTACCAAATGCTTTCTTTACCACTCTGTCTCCATGTGATACCAGTTTCAAGGCACTATGTGCCTCCCTGCCTGACAAAACTCCCCATGTCCCCATAATTAACTGTGTTAGCCCTGGACTGGTTTTTGTACCAAAATGCAACACCTCATTATTATTTCAATACGGAATGTAAATGTATTCTCAAATAGCCTTCGTCACTGCCCACTAAGCCACCAATTTTGGTGTCATCTGCAAACTCACAAACCATACCTCCTATATTTTCATTCAAATATTTTCTATAAATGATGAACAATGATGAACCCCGAACCAATCCTTTTACCACACCGCTGGTCACAGACTTCCAGTCTGAACAATAACCTTCTACCACCACTCTCTGTCTCCAACCATTAAGCCAATTTTGTACTAATTGGCTTGCTATCCCTGGATCCCATTTGATTTAACCTTACTAACCAGTTGTACCTGTCAAAGGCCTTCCTAAAGTCCATGTAGGCAATATCTACCACTCTGCCCTCAGCTATCTTCTTGGTCATGTCTTCAAAAGGCTCAATCAAATTTGAGAGACTCGATTTCCCACTTACAAAGCCTTGTGGACTCTCCTTAACCAATCCTTGTCATTACAAATGCATGTAAATCCTGTCTTTTAAAATCCCCTCCAACAACTTACTCACCACTGACATCAGACTCACCAGTCTATAATTCCTTGCAGACCTTCTTAAATAATGGCACAACATTAACCACGCTCCAGTCTTCCAGCACATCACCTGTGGCTGTTGATGATCCAAACATCTCTGCAAAGGGTGTCGCTGTCTCTTCCCAAGCTTCACAAAAAGTACTGGGATTGACCTGATCAGGTCCTGGGGATTTGTCTCCCTTTTTGAGTTTAAAGAACTGGTCACTGCACCTCTTCTTCTGTAATGAGGACTCTTCTCAAGACAGCAACATTTATTTCCTTCACTTCACTACCTTTATTAGTGGTAAATATTGAGGCAAAATATTAGTTTTGTGACTCATTCATATTCTGTTTGAAAAAAAAGGTGAACATTTTGAAGTGTGAGATATTTGGAGATTATCCATGGAATACAATCCATGATCATGACTTTACTCTGGATTGTCCTTTGTCCTTTTCCACTGTCACCCTAAACCTTGTGATACAATTGTCACTCTTCCCTAAATGTCCTCTCACTGACACTTGATCTACTTGGGCCTCCTCATTCCCAAGATCCAGGTTTGGAGAGCTTTGTTTCTCATTGGAATGGGAACACACCACTGGAGAAAATTCACCTGAACACACTCTCATAACTCTGGCCCTTCTTTGCCCTTCATACTGCTACTATCCCAGTGTGAATTCCTTGCAGATTCCCCTCTACATCCTTCCCACTAGTCGGTGAACTACAGACTGCACTGAACAATCTGATTGCACCTTTTTTTTGTTCCTTATCTTGAACCAAATCGCTTCTGTTCTTGACCCCTCTGGGATATCCTCTTTCTCCAACTCTGTATATAACTCCCATCAGGCTCTTTGTTCCTTTGTATTTTCTTAAGTTGACTCACACAAATTCTATGCATTCCAACTTTATATTTCCTCTTTCTGTCGATGTAATTTCAATTCTAACTGACAGAGTAAACCCGCTCCCCAACACCCCAACCTGCACATCTACAGATCATTAGAAACACAGAAACATAGAAAATAGGTGCAGGAAGAGGCCATTTATCCCTTAGAGCCTGCATCACCGTTCAATATGACCATGACTGATTATGCAATCTCAGTATCCCATTCCCACTCTCCCCCCATATCCCTTGATCCTTTTAGCTGCAAGTGCCATATTCCTCTTGAATATATCGAACAAACTGGATCCACCAGTTTTCTGTGTCAGAGAATTCCACAGGTTCATAACATCTAAATAACTTAACCCTTATTCGTGATCTTTGACCCTGAGTTTTGGATTTCCCTAATATTGGGAACATTCTTCCAGCATCAAGCCTGTCAAATCCCATCAGGATTTTACATGTTTCTATGAGATTCCCCTCATTCTTCTAAATTCCAGTGAGGACAAGCCCAGTTGATCCAGTCTTTCCTCATATGTCAGTCCTGCGTCCCGGGAATCAGTCTGGTGACCTTCGCTGGACTCCCTCAATAGCAAGAATGTCCTTCCTCAGACTAGGAGACTAAACCTGCACACAATACTCAAGGTGAGGCCTCACCAAGGCCCTGTTTAATTCTGCAAGACATCCTTACTCCAATACACAAATCCTCTCACTGTGAAGGCCAACATGCCATTAACTTTCCTCACTGCCTGCTGCACCTGCATGCCACCTTTCAGTGACTGTTCCACCATGACACCCAGCTCTCATTGCACCTCACCTTTTCCTAAACTTCCACCATTCATTAATAATCTGACTTTTGTTTTACCACCAAAGTGGATAGTCTCACATTTACCCACATTATATTGCATTTGCTAAGTATTTGTCCAGTCAGCCAGCCTGCCCAAGTCACCCTGTAGCCTCTTAACATCCTCCTCACAGCACACATTACCACCCAGCTGAGTGTCATCTGCAAGTTTGGAGGGATTACATTGAATTCCTTTGTCCATATCATTTATGTATATTGTGAACAGCTGGGGTCCCAGCACTGAACCCTGCGGTACCCCACTCATCACTGCCTGCCATTTATTCCAACTCTCTGCTTTCTATCTGCCAACGAGTTCTCTCTCCATGTCAATACATTAGCTCCAATACCATGAGGTTTAATTTTGCTCACTAATCTCTTGTAAGGGATCTTGTCAAAAGCCTTTTGAAAGTCCAGTCACACAACATCCACTGAGTTCTGAGGGAGGGTCACTCAATCTGAAATGTTAACTTCGCTTGCTCTCCACAGATGCTGCCACACCTGCTGAACGTTTTCATCAATTTTTGTTTTTATTGTCCACTGATTCAGCCTTGTCCACTCTCTACTGATCACATCCTTCAAAACCTTCCAGAAGATGTGTCAGGCCTGATTTCCCTTTAGTATATCCATGCTGACTTAGACCTATCCTGTCATTGCTTTCCAAATGCTTGGTTATTGTATCTTTAATAACTGACTCCAGTGTTTTCCTCATGTATAATTCCTCATTTTCACTCTCCCTCCTTTTATTAAAAAGTGGAGTTATATTGGACACTGTCCAGTCCATTGGAACTCTGTCAAAGTCTACAGAATGCTGGAAAATGGTCACTAATGTGTCCACAATTTCTACAATAACAGTTTTTCTGGTACTGTTATTCAAGTCTTTTCTTCTTGGAGTTACAAAGCCTTACATCTTTACCACATTTACGCTAAAGTCACTTTATAACACGCTCTAATTCACAATAACAGGAGCCATTCTGAAGCCGTCAGGGAAAGGACTCTGAGTTGCAGAGCATCAGACCCTGGGGAATTACAAATTTTGATACCGTCAGTCTCCACAATACCACATCCCAACTTATAAGGATTATCTTCAGTTCCTCCTTCACACTTGACCCTCTATCCCCTTGCATTTCCTTTCAATAGGATGTGCATCCCTGGATATTTAGTTCCCAGCCCTGATCCCCTTGCAGCCACGTCCCTGCACTACAGGCTCATTTACCTTGTTTCATATACTCAGTGCATCTAAGTACAACACCCTCAGTCATGCACTGACTGCCTCCTTCTCATAGTTATCTCCGTCAGAAATCATAGAAACCCTACAGTGTTGAAGCAGGCCATTCAGCCCTCCAAAAAGTATCCCACCCACCCTTCAATTCCCATAGATAATCCTCCTAACCTACACTTCTTTGTGACAATGGGAGGAAACCCAAGTAGACACGGGGAGAATGTGTAAACTCCACACAGACAGTCAGTTGGAATTGAGTCTGTGTCTCCAGAGCTGTGAGACAGCAGTGCTAACCACTGATCCACCATTCCACCCTGCTAGGCATCAAGTTCAATTCCTGATCTTTTCCATACTCTCCATCCTATTACATGTTCTGGATGCTTTCACAAATTCTCATGAGCCCCTATCTTCCTTATTTACCTTGGTTTGTGTGGTACCACTTTGTCTACTTTATTCCAAATGGTTCGTGCGTTAAAAGACAAAGCTTTTACGTTTGTTCTATTGTTGAGCTTCCCTGCACTTTTATGTTTCCTTCGTACAATATGACATTCACAATATTCTGTCCTTTCCTTTTATTTTCTGGTAACAATCAATCCCATCACTAACCAGCAATCCTCCCTTCTCCTTTGCCATCCATTTTCTCATTTTCCATCCAACTGTTCCAGTTATTTTCTCTTTGAATCATATTCAGGCTGATATTTATCCCTGAACAAACATCACTCAAAATGTTCCTTGGTTCATGGTTGCTTGTGGGATCTTGCTGTGTACAATCTGGCTTCCACGTTTCCTGCATTCCTTCAGTGACCATATTTCAAACAAGTCCCACACTGTCTGCAAATGGCTTGGAGACAGCATGAATCTTTCTTTTCTTTGGATGAACTGGGAGTCTTTCAGATGTGAAAGATGCCGTTCCAATATTGCACAGTCCTCCTTCTGAACTACAGTTTCTGTTTTGTCCCTCTCTTTTGTGAAAATAGATGGAAAGTTTTCATGAGGAACCATTGCTCCATCTTGCACCACCGCACACAAGTTCCCTTCCTGCTCTCGAATGGGCCTCCTACATTCCTTCATTCTCTTCTTGTTCTTTCTGTGGTTATAAACATCACTGGGATTTCCTTCACTTCATTTGGACACATTTCATCCTGTCAGCTCTTTGCTTTCCTCAGGTCCGGGTTAATTTCACCCCTGCATTTTGTTTTTCAGCCCAGTTTTACCAAGTCACTGCCCAGGTCAGTAAAATGGTTTGTTCCCAAATGAAAACTTTTACACTTGCCCCATAGTTCTCCATTTCCATCCCTCCTCTCAATCTCACTGAGTTCTGATCACTGTCTCTGAAATGCTCCCCCATTGAGAGCCCTTCCAGCTGCTCACATTCATTCCCTAAACGATGGTCTAACACTGTCCCTTCTCTTTCACCATCACCTTCTCAGGGGCAATTAGGGATGGGCAATAATGGCCAGTGACACCCACATCCCAAGAAGCAATTTGAACAATGCCTGTTCTTTTATGGGATTTGATAGGTATTGGATATAAATGTTTAAAATGGATTGTTTTGCCAGTTCATGTTCAGAGAGTTGAAATCCTTTTGAATGGCAGAGATTAAAATTGTTTCTCTTGTCTTCAGGCCGTGAGAACTCTCAGCCCAAGCTGACCCTGCTGCCCCCCTCCCCGGAGCAGGTCAATGCCAAGGGCACTGCCACCCTGGTGTGCCTTGCCAATCACTTCGATCCTGATGAGCTGGAGGTGGAGTGGAAGAAGGATGGTGCAGTCATTTCGGATGGGGTTCAGACCAGTAACTACCTGCGAGCTTCGGACAGCACCTACAGTGTCAGCAGCCTGCTGACCCTCTCCGGGTCTGACTGGGAGTCCAACACTCGCTTCTCCTGTGCCCTCACCCACGTGACCCTCCCCTCTCCCCTCAGCAAGAGCATCAGGAGATCAGAATGTGTGTAGAGTGTTTGAGACAGTCCACAGAGGAGACACAACTTTAAATAGAACAGGGTTGAGCTGGCAGGGCAAAGGTCATTGTCAGCACTGAATTTCAACTCTCTTCCTTCTTGGGACTGGCTCAGAGACACTTCTGAGGTTCAGGGGTTAAGGCAGGTCATTGGGACAGTGTAAAGGAGATTTAATTTGTATCTAACCCCGTACTACCCCTGTTCTGGGAGTGTTTGTTGGGGACAGCGTTGACTTGTGATGTCAAGTAAAACTCCTCGATACTGAAGACTGTCAGCTGTACAAAATCAACGTGAACCTCAGAAGTCTCTGCTTCACTAAACCAGATCTCCTTCCTGCTCAGCTGCCAGTTCCAATTTCAGGTTCTGTCACTGTTTAAAGGGACAGGATTCTTTTTTTTTTGAGAAAATCTTCACAAGTGTTGTGCCTCAAGCTCCATTGTGGCTGTGAATTTGAGCAGCTTCCTCTGTCTGGGCTGTTAATTGCAGTCTGTTTTCTGTCAATGTCAATCTGGAAAAGGGAATAAAGATGAAGAAGATTCAGTTTCTGTCTCTGAGTGCTTTGTATATAGACTGCTCCAGCCTCAGCTGATTGGCTACGTTTCAGCAAATGGTTATCATGGTTGGCTCTTTGGATGGTCAATCAATGACACATCAGCTAAAGACTGGATTTGAGCCAATCTTCAATCATTTTCAAGAGATCCCTTCGATCTGGAATCTGTCAAGTTGACAAGATTCGAAACAGAACAGAAACTGAAATCTGCTGGGGCCCAATCATTCCAATCTGAGGCATTCCCTCTTCACTCTGTTGGTCCAGACCCAGCTGGTGGGATCGCACTGAGCCCACTGTGCTGCTGCTGAGTCACATTTCAAATGAGCTGGGGCCAATCACAGACACTGGAGGCTTCAGTCATTACATTCATTTCTCCCACCTTAGCCTTTTCCTCACAGTGACAGCTCAAAGCTGAACTGAGTGACAACTTAGCTCAGAAAGAGGATCAGTCAGAATCTTACATCATACATGACTGTCAGTAGGTGTGTGTCCCTGAGTGTGGGTGTGACTGTTACCCAGTTAATGTCTGTAGGTGAGTGTCCCTGAGTGTGGGTGTGACTATTACCCAGTTAATGTCTGTAGGTGTGTGTCCCTGAGTGTGGGTGTGACTGTTACCCAGTTAATGTCTGTAGGTGTGTGTCCCTGAGTGTGGGTGTGACTGTTACCTAGTTAATGTCTGTAGGTGTGTGTCCCTGAGTGTGGGTGTGACTGTTACCCAGTTAATGTCTGTGGATTTGTGTCTCAGCTTTCCTGCATTTCATAGAGTCTCAGAATCATAGAGATGGACAGCATGGAAACAGACCCTTCGGTCCAACTCACCCATATCGACCAGATGTATGAAACTAATCTAGACCCATTTGCCAGCACTCGGCCTATATCTCTCCAAACCCTTCCTATTCATACACCCATCCAAATATCCTTTAAATGTTGTAACTGTACCAAACTGCACCACTTCCTCTGGCAGCTCATTCCATACATGAACCACTCTCTGTGTGAAAAAGTTGCCCCATAAGTCCCTTTCAAATCTTCCCCCTCTCACCCTAAACCTATGCCCTCTAGTTCTGGACTCCCCCCCCCCCCCCCCCCCAAGGGAAAACGCCTTGTCTTTTTACCCTATCCGTGGGGCTCATGGTTTTATAAACCTCTATAAGGTCACCCCTCAGCCTCCGACATTCCAGGGAAAACAACCCTAGCCTGTTCAGTCTCACCCCATTGCTTAACAAAAACAGCAACACTGGTAACATTCTTGTCAATCTTTTCTGACCCCTTTCAAGATTCACAACTTCTTTCCGATAGGAGGGAGACCAGATTTACACACAACTTTCCAAATGTGGCCAAACCAATGTCCTGTGCATCCACAACCTGACCTCCCAACACTTGTATTAAATTCTGACTGATAATGGAAAGCATACCAAATGCCTTATTCACTATCTTTTCAACCTGTGACTCTAATTTCAAGGAACTATGAACCTGCACTCCAAGGTCTTTTCGTTCAGCAACACTCCCCAGTACCTTACCATTAAGGCACGGTGGCTCAGTGCCTCAGTGATTAACACTGCTGCCTCACAGTGCCAGAGCTCTGGTTCAGTTCCAGCCTCGGGTGACTGTCCGTGCGGAATTTGTACATTCTCCATGTGTCTGCGTGGGTTACCGCCCATAGTCCAAAGATGTGCAGTTTGGGGAATTAGACATGCTGAATTGTCAAATGTTCAGGCATATATACGTTAGGTTCATTAGTCAGGGTTAAATGTAAAGGACCAGGGTAGGGGAACGGATCTGGATGGGTTACTCTTCAGAGGGTCGGTGTGGACTTGTTGGGCCAAATGGCCTGATTCCTTACTGTAGTAATTCCATGATTAAGCATCTAAATCCTGGCCTGATTTGACTTTCCAAAATACAGCAACTCGCATTTATCTAAATTAAACTCCATCTGCCACTCATCGGCCATTGTGCTCTGCGGTAACCTTCCTCACTGCCACTACATCTCCAATTTGGTGTCATCTGCAAACTTACTAACTATACCTCCTATGTTCACATCTAAATCATTATGTCAATGACAAAAAGCAGTGGACCGAGCACTGATCCTTGTGGCACACCACTGATCACAGGCCTCCAGTCTGAAAAGTAGCCCTCCTCTATCACTCTCTGTCTTCTACCTACAAGCCATTTCTATATCCAAGTAGCTAGTTCTCCCTGTATTCCATGTGATCTAACCTTGCAAACCAATCCACCACAAGGAAACTTGTTGAATGCCTCACTGAAGTCCATACAGATCATGTCCACTGCTCTGACATCATCAATTGTCTTTGTTACTTCTTCAAAAAACTCAATCAGGTTAGTGAGTCATGATTTCCCAGGTACAAAGCCATGTTGACTATCCTGAATCAGTCCTTGTCTTTCCAAATACATGTAAATCCTGTCCCTCAGGACTCCCTCCAACTATTTGTCCACCAACTATGTCAGGCTCACCAGTTCCTGGTTTTTCCTTACCACATTAGCTAAACTCCGGTCTTTCAGCACCTCACCTGTGACCATCGATGATATAAATATTTCAGCAAGTGGCCCAGCAATCACTTCCCTAGCTTCCCACAGAGTTCTGGGGTGCACCTGATCAGGTCCCAGTGATTTATCTACTTTTATGCATTTTAATGCAAACTGCACTTCCTCCTCTGTAATATGGACATTTTTCAAGATGTCACCATCTATTTCCCCACATTCTATATCTGCTGTGTCTTTCTCCACAGTAAACATTGACGCAAAGTACTTGTTTAGTATCTGCCCCATCTCCTGCAGTTCCACACATAAGCTGCCTTGCTGGTCTTTGAGGGGTCCTATTCTGTTAATTATTACTCTTTTGTCCTTAATGCATTTATAAACTCCCTTTGGATTCTCCTTAGCCCAATTAAGCAAAGCTATCTCATGTTCCCTTTTTGCCATCCTGATTTCCCTCTGAAGTAGGAGGAGTTAGCAATTCTGGAAAGTGTGAAAATATTTAAGTCCCCTGAGCCGGATGGGATTTATCCAAGGATTCTCTGGAAAGTGAGGGATGAGATTGCCGAGGCTTTGGCATTGATCTTTATGTCATCATTGTTGACAGGAACAGTGCCAGAATACTGGAGGAGTACAAATGTAGTCCCCTTGTTCACGAAGGGGAGTAGAGACAACCCTGGTAATTATATACCAGTAAGCCTTACTTCGGTTGTGGGTAAAGTGTTGGAAAAGATTAGAAGAGATAGAATTTATAATCATCTAGAAATGAATAAGTTGACTAGGGATAGTCAACACGGTAGATTGGGCCTCACAAACCTTATTGAATTCTTTGAGAAGGTGACCAAACAGGTGCATGAGGGTAAAACCGTTGATGTGGTGCATATGCACTTCAGTAAGGCATTTGATAAGGTTCTCCACAAAATACCGAGGCATGGCATTAAGGGTGATTTAGCGGTTGGGATCTGAAGTTGGCTAGCTGAAAGAAGACAGAGTGTGGTTGTTGATAGATAATGTTTATCCTGGAGTTCAGTTACTCTTTTGGGGTCACTGCTGTTGCCATTTTTATAAATGACCTGAATGAGGGCATAGAAGGATGACTTAGTAAATTTGCAGATGACACTGAGGTTTGTGGAGTTGTGGATTTTGCTGAAGGATATTACAGCCTACACAGGGACATGGATAAGCTGCAGAGCTGGGTTGAGAGGTGGCAAATGCAGAGTTTAATGCAGAAAAGTGTGAGGTGATTCACTTTGGAAGGAGCAAGAGGAATAAAGAGCACTGGGCTAATGGTAAGAATCTTAGTAGTGGAGATGAGCAGAGAGATCTCGGTGTTCATGTCCACAGATCCTTGAAAGTTACCACCCAGTTTGATAGGGTGGTTAAAAAGGCTTTTGGTGGGTTAGCTTTTATTGGTAGAGAGATTGGGTTTAGGAGTCATGAGGTCATGCTGCAGCTGTACAAATCTCTGGCGTGGCCGCAATTGGAGTATTGCAAATAGTTGTGGTCACCGCATTAAAAAAAGGATGTGGGAACTTAAGGGTTCAGAGGAAATATACTAGGATGTTGTCTGGCAGGGCGGGAAGGCCGTCTGAGGAAAGGATGAGGGACTTGTGGCAGTTTTTGTTACAGAGAAGAAGCTTGAGAGTTGTCTTAATTGAGACGTACTAAGATAATCACAAGGTTAGATAGGGTGGACAGTGAGAGCCTTTTTCCTCAGATGTTATGGGGACATAGGTTTAAATTGAGGGGTGATAGATATAGGAGAGATGTCAGAAGTAGTTTATTTACTCAGAGACGAGTAGGGGCATGGAATGCACAGTCTGCAACAGTAGCAGACTCGCCAACACTAAGGGCATTTAAATGGTCACAGGATACACATATGGATGAAAATGGTATAGTGTGGGATAGATGGGCTTTAGATTGGTTCCATAGGTCGGCACAACATCGAGGGCTGAAGGGCCTGTACTGCACTGTCATGTTCTATGTTTTATCTTCTCGATCTGACATTGCTCACCACCGCCCTCTCCAGGACAATTAGGGAAGGACAACAAATAGCAGACAAATCAAAGCTTGCCCCATCCCAGGGGCCATTCCTGAAGAAGGGCTCATGCCCGAAATGTCGATTCTCCTGCTCCTTGGATGCTGCCTGACCTGCTGCGCTTTCCCAGCAATGCATTTTCAGCTCTGATCTAAAGCATCTGCAGTCCTCACTTTCTCCATCCCAGGATAAATCAAAATAAATGACGTACAATTCAAATGATTAAACTGGTGAGGCTTAAATCCATCTCTTTGAAACACTGGAGCCTCGGCCATGACATGGGTGAACCTGCATTTTTAAATTGCAAGGTGGAGTGCCCTATGGATCAGGCACAAAATGAATTACACTCAAAGACCGAACAAACGGCTACCAAGGTGTGTCACCAAACTGCAATAAACAGCAATTTGTCAGGAAGAATGCAAGAGAAAGCCATTAGTGGGTGTAAGAGGGTAAGACAGACAAGAGTCAGGTGTCATTGAATGCTTCATAAATGCACTAAAGCTGTTGGGATAGAGCAGGGAAATGTGATTAATTTCATTTTTGCATTGAGAGCTTTCCTGGTTGTAATGACTCAAAACGTTAAAGGATGAAGTGTAGCTCATATTGTAAACAATGTACTGCAGTGGGTAAGAAAGGATGTTGAGCAACATAAATGCTTAAAATTGGGAAAGAAAATCGGAAAAAAAGAAATGGGAAAGGCCAATGGGATTTTGGAATGAATATTGAGAGTGAGGAGATGGAGGGGAGAGTGGCCAGGACAGCTGTACTGAAGAATGGTTAGGTCACATCTGGAATATGGTGGACAGTTAGGGGCTTCATTGAGGGGCAATGCAGAATGGGACAGGGATTGGGGACCTAGGTTACAAGGAAACACCAGACCAGGATCTCGAGGAGGGAGGGAGGGTATTCTGATATTCAAAACATCTTAATGAAATCGACACAGTAAATGTAGATTTACTGTCAATGTCGGCAAACAGAAAGGCAGGTACAGGAAGGAGATCAGGAAAAATATTTTGATGTAGAGATTGGAATTTGGTGAGTGCTGGTAAACTGGGTCCTCCATTCAAAATGGGACAGAATTACTTCTTGGAATTTGAACAGGTCTGAAGCAAAAGAGCAAATTAGGATCAAATAGTCATTTGAGAATTTTGAACTGTGGCATTTCTTGTAAATTGTCCTGATGCATGCAAGACAAAAAGCTTCAACAAAATGTTTTGTTTTTTGCAACATTCAAATTAGGATCAGTTTGGAGGGAAAGAATGAACATGGAAATGTATTAAGTTAACAATGAAAATTGGTCTAAATTCAGCAGAGACCAGGATAGCTTCAGCTTGAACTTAATACAGCAATTATCAGGTGAAATTTAACCACTGCAATGATTTAACCACCTTCCACCAGTTTGATTGTTTGAATTGTCCATCAGTTATGTTGATTACTCCTAGGATGGGGACAGCGTTGACGTGTCTGCTATTTATTGCCCTTCCCTAACTATCCTGGAGAGGGCAGTGGTGAGCCATGAGTTTCTCGAAGAAGATCTGACAGACGGACAAGATCATGTGCTGGGCCTGAGAACAGCTGTCCCTCAGGAGAATGAGGTGTCTCACAAGGGAAAACCTGGGAGTGGTGGAAAGGCATAGGCAGACCGGCTAGGCTGCAGAGGGCAGAACCAGTTTCGACGAATGAGCTGATGGCCTTCCGAGCTGAGTTGCAGACTCAGGCTTTCAGAGCTGCACAGCTTACACTGTTACTGACCATAGCTCCATGATTGATGAGGCCTGCCCCAGGAGAACATCCACAGAAAGCTGCCTCCTGTGTGTCTGATGTGTCTGTGTGTCTCTCAGATGTGACTGAGCAGGGAGCAAGGGTTTCAGCAGCAACAAAGATGTTACTCTAGTGCCCCTCCCAATTTCACCCATCAACTTTACAAACTCCTTCTTGGGAAAGGGCTCAGCACCTGCTATCGCCTGCTTTAATGTCCCACACCCCACCTCGAGACAACAGACCCCACTGCCCCCGTCCCCACCACCTGTTCACCATCTCTCTCCTGAAGGCATTATCTCTGGCTGGGGAAACATCTCGAGCTTCCCCAGGTGGTCTCATTCCCTCAAGTGTGGGCTGGGATGGGGAAGCAAGGCAGGCTATTGGACTGAGAGATGTCAACCTGGCCTCAGTGGGCAGCACTCTTCCCCTCAGACTCACAATGTAGCAGACTGGGGATGAGCCATTGGGAAATGCAGGGTTACAGGGATAATGTAGTGGTTTGGATCTGGGTGGGATGCTCTACGGAAGATTGGTGTGAACTCATTGAGGTGAATGGCCTGCTTCGACACTGTACAGATTTCATCATTACATGATTCTATCTCTGAAGCAAATTATCCATGCAGAGGGAGTGCCATACTGTCAGAGGGTCAGTACTGAGTGAGTGCCACACTATTGGAGGGTCAGTACTGAGGGAATGTTGCACTAATGGTGGGTCAGTACTGAGGGAATGTTGCACTAATGGTGGATCAGTACTGAGGGAGTGCTGCACTGTCAGAGCATGAGTACTGAGGGAGTGCTGCACTGTCAGAGGGTTCGTACTGAGGGAATGCCGCACTGTAAGAAAGTCAATATTGAGGGAGTGCTGCACTGTCAGATAGTTCATGCTGAGGGACTGCTGCACTGCTGGTGTGTCAATACTGAGGGAGTGCAACACTGTCAGAGGTTCAGTGCTCAGGGACCATCTTTCAGATGGGATGATCTGATGTCTGCCCTCTCAGGGCGCAGTAGAAGATGCCATGACACTATTAGAAGAGCAGAGCAGATCCCCATGGTGTCCTGGTCAATATTTTAAAAATATACCTTTTAAAGAATACCTGGATCAGCACCTAAAATATCCGAACATTCAATGCTTTGGGCCCAGTTCTGGAAAGTGGATGGAAAGTAGATTTAGTTTTGCCTTGGTGGGACAGACATGATCGGATGAGGGACCTCTTCTACACTGTATGATTCTCTGATTCTGTGAAACCTCTGGCTGATGACCACGTATTGTCCTCCTTCGGCTGATGAGTCAGTCTCTTCTCCATGTTGAACAGCACTTGGAGGAAGCTCTGAGGGTGGTGAGGGCACAGAATGTACTCTGGGTGGGGGACTTCAATGTTCACCATCAAAAAGGAATTTTAAAAACATCAGGTTTGTTGGGTATTGGATACAAATATTCAAAATGATACTTTTTCTAGTCCACGCTCACTTCTCCTGTGCCCTCCCATGTGACCCTCCCCTCTCCCCTAAGCAAGAGCATCAGGAGATCAGAATGTGTGTAGAATGTTCTAGACAGTCCACAGAGGAGACACAACTTTAAATAGAACAGGGCTGAGCTGGCAGGACAACGGTCATTGTCAGCACTTAATTTCAACTCTCTTCCTTCTTGAGGCTGGCCTCTGGGAGACTCTGAGGTTCAGGGGTTAAGGCAGGTAACTGTGACACTGTAGAGAGAGAGATTCACTCTGTACCCATCCAGTGCTGTCCCTGTCCTGGGAGTGTTTGACAAGGACAGTGTGGAGACAGCTTTATTCTTTGGTGGGAACAGTACAGAAAGAGCTTTACTCTGTATCTAACCCTATTCTGTCCCTGTCCAGGAGACTGTTTGTTGGGGACAGTGTTGACTTGTAGTAACCTTTCACAGATATTGAAAACTGTCAGCTGTACAAAAACAATGTGAACCTCAGAAGTGTCAGCTTCAGTAAACCAGATCTCCTTCCTGCTCAGCCCCCAGTTCCACCTTAAGGTTTTGTCACTGTTTAAATGGACAGGATTCTCAGGTTATTGAGAAAATCCACACAAGTGTTTTCCTCAAGCTCCATTGTGGCTGTGAATTTGAGCAGCTTCCTCTGTCTGGGCTGTTAATTGCAGTCGGTTTTCTCTCAATGTCAATCTGGAAAAGGGAATAAAGATGAAGAAGATTCAGTCTCTGTCTCGTGTGTGCTTTGGAAATGGCCCAAGCTGAAGCCTCAGGGAAAGGATGTATGAAGTGAAACCCCCCACCCTCAAGGCCCGGAAGATGAAGGGGAGAATAGAGAAGGCAATTGGGTCCCAGGAGCAGGAGGGCAACAGGACCAGAAGGGGCACTTTCAGCAGGAATGCAGGGCCCTGAGAAAATCATCCCCAATAAATGGGGAAACGAAGAAAGGTACCTTGGAGTTCAGAAAGATTGAAGAATGATGCCGAGAGTAAGCTGAACTCAGATTGTAGATGGGGAAGGTCCAACCCAGAGTGTGGAGGGTACCTTTCACTCCATAAACCCCCATCCACCATGGTGGTGCTCTGAAGGGGCAGTACCCATCCTGAATACCTGTGCCCGATGAATGGAGAAGAGCCTGTGTCCATATGTGTGTGGGTGGGGGGTCGCCGAGCTGTGAATTTGTGTTGCTGTTCTCTGTTTTGCTTGTCCTATAATAGTAATGTTGTCCCAGTCGAACTCATGTTGCTTGTCATCTGCGTGTGTGGCTACTAAGGATAGCTTGTCGTGTCATTTCGTGGCTAGTTGGTGTTCATGGATGCGGATCGTTAGCTGTCTTCCTGTTTGTCCTATGTAGTGTTTTGTGCAGTCCTTGCATGGGATTTTGTACACTCTGCTGGTTTTGCTCATGCTGGGTATCGGGTCCTTCGTCCTAGTGAGTTGTTGTCTGAGAGTGGCTGTTAGTTTGTGTGCTGTTATGAGTCCTAATGGTTGCAGTAATCTGGCTGCCAGTTCAGAAATGTTCTTGATGTATGCTAGTGTGGCTTGTCCTTTGGCCGCATCCATGAACACCAACTAGCCAAGAAACGACACGACCAACTATCCTTAGTAGCTCAACACGCAGATGACAAGCAACATGAGTTCGACTGGGACAACATTACTATTATAGGACAAGCAAAACAGAGAACAGCCAGAGAATTCCTAGAGGCATGGCACACATCCGCAGATTCGATCAATAAGCACATCGACCTGGACCCAATATACCAGCCACTGCAGCGGACAGCTGGAACTGACAACCAGAAGCGGCAGAGACAAATCACTATAAATGCCAGAGGATACATCACAGAAGCGCTTCACAGGAGGCCCCCAAGCATTGAGGATGTCACCTAGACAGGGGGAGAAACTATATATTTATATATCTCACACACAGATGCATCCATCAAAACCACTGGGATCAGCCCCCTCCAGTAGTGAACGAACTGAAGGGGTTCATGGGGGGACTCTGTGATGGGAGAGCTATCAAAACCCTGGAGTGTAAGGGTGGGCTCCCTGGGCACTCTCTGGCAGTCTATCCGAACATAATGGAATGAACTCACTCAGGGAGTGTTCAGAGCAGATTGGCTCATTGCTGATGGACTGGCAATGGGTCTTTACACATTGGTCATTTCAAATGTGTCCTGGCCCATATCGGGTCAGGGAGGGCTGAGGACCAGGACAAGTTCACCTTCACGTTTAAAGACCAACAATATTGATGGAGCTACCTGCCCCAAGGGCTCCCCAATAGTCCCTCCATCTTCCAGGAGAGCATGGCACAAGGGTTCAGGTCAGCTCCCCCAAACAGTTTGGACAGTGTGTGTCTGACTTGCTGCTGTTTGTGGGAACTGAGGAGGAGGACTTGTCCCTTTGGGATGACAGAACTCCCAGGAGTTGCTCAGAGGGATCCCGATGTTGATCCCTTCCCTGGAATAGCAGATGAAAAGTTGCTGCATTTCTCAGGCTCCTTGATGCCACACACCATCAAAGAGGTCTTGATGTCAAGTGCTGTCACTCTGCCCTCACCTCACTCGCATGGTCAGAGAGAGCTGAGTCCACTGACACACATTTATCTGAATGAATTCCACTTGATACTGATCAGCCCATCTGACTCTCCCAGGCCGTCTATATCCTCATGTCGTCTTGTACTGCTTCAGGACACCCCCATTCGGGAAGGTCAATAAATGGAAAGCACGAAAACTTTAATTCAGATACTGAAGACAATTACTGGATTAATAGAGGAATGGGTATCTTTCATTTGTAAGTGGGATCTATATTTATTTATTAAATTAAAGTGACTCAGGTTAAATACAACTGTAGTGAATGTATAAATCTACAGCAACTCCCACACAGGGTGTTTGGACTGGAGACTGAGTTGAAATAATTGGTAACACATCAGGGAGGTGTGGAGATACCTGGAGACCTTGTTCCAGAAGGAAGTTATAAGCCTCAGGACTGGGCAGTCCAATTCCATGTGTAGTAAGGGGCAGGAGGATATGACAATGAGGAGGGAAAGTAAGGATTTGGAGAGCACTGTAGGACAGGAAAACCCCTCACTCTTGCTGTAGTTATTAGATTAGATTACATTACAGTGTGGAAACAGGCCCTTCGGCCCAACAAGTCCACACCGACCCGCCGAAGAGCAACCCACACATACCCCTACATTTACCCCTTACCTAACACTACGGGCAATTTAGCATGGCCAATTCACCCTAACCTGCACACCTTTGGACTGTGGGAGGAAACCAGAGCACCCGGAGGAAACCCACGCAGACACGGGGAGAACGTGCAAACTCCACACAGTCAGTCGCCTGAGGCAGGAATTGGACCCGGGTCTCTGGCGCTGTGAGGCAGCAGTGCTAACCACTGTGCCACCGTGCCGCCCATAATGTGGGTATGCTCACCGAGCTGGGAAGTTGATTTGCAGACATTGTTATCCCTTGTCTAAGTGACATCTTCAGTGCACTGCGACTCCTGTGAAGCGCTGTTGTGCTGTGTCTTCTGGAATTTATTTGGTTCCATTCCTGCTGTTTCCAGTTACTGGTTCCTGATGGTCATTGCAGTGATCGGTATATTGGGTCTCAGTCAATGTGTTTATTGTTGGAGCCCATGGATGATTATCATGCCTCTAGAAATTCTCTGGCTGCCGTCTGCTGAGCTTGTCCTGTTATCATAGTGTTGGTCCAATCGAATTTGTGGTCCCTGTCATCTGTGTGCATAGCTATTCGGGACAGCTGCTCATGGAGTTTACTGGCTCGTTGTTGCTCATGGATATGGATGGCTAGTTGTCTGCCTGTTTGTCCGAGGTGTTTCGTGCAAACATTGCATGGAATCTTGTAAACTACATCTGTCTTTCTCTCCATGGGCCTTTTGTTCTCATGAGTCATTGTCTGAGCGTGGCTGTCAGTTTCTGGGCAGTTTATGAGTGGATGGAGAAGTCTAGCTGTCAGTTTTGTGATGTTTTTATATAAGGTAGCGTAGCTAGTGAGTTAGGTCATTGCATTTCCTCATCACGTTGTTTGTCTCTTAGGCATCTGTGGATGAAGTTATGGAAATATCTGTTCTTGGCAAAGTCTTTGTAGAAGTGTTCTTCCCTTTGCAGGTCGGGAGTGCTGCAGTGAGTTGTAGCCCTTAGGAACAGGGGCCTAATGCAGCTTCTCCTGTGTGTGTTTGGGTGGTTGCTGTTGTCATTCAGGATCTGGCTTTTCTGTCCACTTTTGTTGTGCATTCACCATTCTGTGCTCTTTCTACCATCACTTCCAAAAGTGGGATTTGGTTGTTAATTTCTTCCTCTTTTGTAAATTTGAGCCCTGAGAACATGGTGTTGATAATCCACTGTGTGTTCTCGATCTCTGTTCTCTTTATTATCATAAAAGTGTTGTCCAAGAATCTCATCCAGAATTTGGGTTGGATTTGTGGGATGGCTGTTTGTTCTAGTCTTTGCAACAGCGCTTCCCAGGAGGCTCCAAAGCCCTGAAGGTATCACCTAAACAGGGGATGAAACGTCTGCAAATCAACTTCCCAGCTCGGCCGAACACACCCACAACCATGGCAACCAGCACCCGAGCTACAAATCTGTGCGCCAACCTTGAACCCCTCTCTCTTCTCTACATCAGTGAGGACAAGGCCAGCCTTTCCAATCTTTCCTCATCACACAGCCCACT
The DNA here is from genome assembly GCF_037043375.1 of Chiloscyllium plagiosum. NCBI lineage: Eukaryota > Metazoa > Chordata > Chondrichthyes > Orectolobiformes > Hemiscylliidae > Chiloscyllium > Chiloscyllium plagiosum. The sequence continues at coordinate 106,597,707 of NW_028270147.1, read as the reverse complement.
CATTCCAGGCATCAATCGGGTAAAACTCCTCTGAAGCACCTCCAATGCATTTATATTCTCCTTTCAAGAAGGAGACCATAACGTGTACAGTGTTTGAGATTTGTTCTCACCAAGGTCCAGTAATTACTCATACATTACTATGTGTGTAACTCCTCCGTCATTCTCCACTGCAATAATACACAACATTTTGATTCTTCCTGTCAAAGTGAACAACTTCACATTTTCCCAAATTATACACCATCAGCTTGATTTCTGTCTCCCCAGTGAACCGAGCTCTATCGGTCTGTCTCCTGTCATGTCATCTTCACAGCATGCTTTCCTCCTTTTCTTTGAACCCTCTGAAAGTATTGCCCCCATGCCATTTATTCCCTCACTGAAGCCAGTGAGAGAAATTGACAGCTGTGGGCCCAGTATTGAGCGCTACGGGATACACTAAGCACATGCAGGCAACCTGAAAGGGCTTCTCTCAGGATACTGTTTCCTGCTGGGCTGCCAGTCTTTCTAAAGGATATTTCCTTCAGAGAGCACTGTTTCAAAAGTTCAACAATTTGAATATTTTAAAAGTGGAGGTAGCAGACTTTTATTGCACAAAATTTCAAGAGTTAAAGATCAGCAAGGTGGCCTTTGTGTGGAGCCACAGAAAATGCAGGAGACACTAAATGAATATTTTGCATCAGTATTTACTGTGGAAAAGGATATGGAAGATATAGACTATAAGGAAATAGATGGTGACATCTTGCAAAATGTCCAGATTACAGAGAGGAAGTGCTGGATGTCTTGAAACAGTTAAAGGTGGATAAATCCCCAGGATCTGATCAGGTGTACCAGAAAACTCTGGGGCAAGCTAGAGAAGTGATTGCTGGGCCTCTTGCTGAGATATTTTTATCATCGATAGTCACAGGTGAGGTGCCAGAAGACTGGAGGTTGGCCAACGTGGTGCCACTGTTTAAGAAGGGTGGTAAGGACAAGCCAGGGAACTATAGACTGGTGAGCCTGATCTCAGTGGTGGGCAAGTTGTTGGAGGGAATCCTGAGGGACAGGATGTACATGTATTTGGAAAGTCAAGGACTGACTAGGGATAGTCAACATGGCTTTGTACATGGGAAATCATGTCTCACAAACTTGATTGAGTTTTTTGAAGAAGTAATAAAGAAGATTTATGAGGGCAGAGCAATAGATGTGATCTATATGGACTTCAGTAAGACGTTCGACAAGGTTCCCCATGGGAGACTGGTGAGCAAGGTTAGATCTCATGGAATAAAGGGAGAACTAGCCATTTGGATACAGAACTGGCTCAAAGGTAGAAGACTGAGAGTAGTGGTGGAGGGTTGTTTTTTAGACTGGAGGCCTGTGCCCAATAGAGTGCCACAAGGATCGGTGCTGGGTCCTCTACTTTTTGTCATTTACATAAATGATTTGGATGCGAGCATAAGAGGTACAGTTAGTAAGTTTGCAGTTGACACCAAAATTGGAGGTGTAGTGGACAATGAAGAGGGTTACCTCAGATTACAACAGGATCTGGACCAGATGGGCCAATGGGCTGAGAAGTGGCACATGGAGTTTAATTCAGATAAATGCGAGGTGCTGCATTTTGGGAAATCAAATCTTAGTAGGACTTATACACTTAGTGGTAAGGTCCTAGGGAGTGTTGCTGAACAAAGAGACGTTGGGGTGCAGGTTCATAGCTCCTTGAACGTGGAGTCGCAGGTAGATAAGATAGTGAAGAAGGCATTTGGGATGCTTTTCTTTATTGGTCAGAGTATTGAGTACAGGAGTTGGGAGGTCATGTTGCGGCTGTACAGGACATTGGTTAGACCACTGTTGGAATATTGCATGCAATTCTGGTCTCCTTCCTATCAGAAAGATGCTGTAAAACTTGAAAGGGTTCAGAAAAGATTTACAAGGATGTTGCCAGGGTTGGAGGATTTGAGCTATAGGGAGAGGCTGAGCAGGCTGGGGCTGTTTTTCCTGGAGTGTCAGAGGCTGAGGGGTGAGTTTATAGAGGTTTACAAAATGATGAGGGGCATGGATAGGATAAATAGACAAAGTTTTTTCCTTGGGGTCGGGGAGTCCAGACTGGAGGGCATAGGTTTAGGGTGAGATGGTAAAGATATAAAAGAGACCTAAGTGGCAACTTTTTCATGCAAAGGGTGGTACGTGTATGGAATGAGCTGCCAGAGGAAGTGGTGGAGGCTGGTACAATTACAATATTTAGGAGGCATTTGGATGGGTATATGAATAGGAAGGGTTTGGAGGGATATGGGCCGGTTGCTGGCAGGTGGGAGTAGATTGGGTTGGGATATCTGCTCAGCATGGACAGGTTGGACCGAAGGGTCTGTTTCCATCCTGTACATCTCTATGACTCTATGACTCTATGGATGGGAATGTGGAATTGGAGACACAAACACATCAGCCATGGTCCTACTGAAAGGTAGAGAAGTCTTGAATGATGGAATTGCCTAATTCAGTCTCTAATTTGTAAGTTCAAACCAATTGAATGTTCTTTCCTCTGTACCCACTCATGCACACTGTCTGTGAGAAAAAAAATCTTCAACTCTCCACCCTTCCTCCTTCATGTCTTAACCCTGAGCTCTCAATGTTGCTGGGAAGTTTGAGAAGTAGATTTATTCACTTGCTCATTCATTTCCTTCTCAGTCTCTCTTTATCTCCTGAAACTCCATTCAACACCAATCTGCTGGGTCAGGAGCAAGGCTCTCAGCTCAATGGATAAAGGAACATTTTCCAGCACCAAGCTGGTGAGGGTCAGCTGGAGAACAATGCTCCATTGCACATGTCTTCTTCAAAAACCAAGATCTCCAGCCATTCTGTACATCCACGTTCACTCCTGAAGGGATTCAGGCAGAGAGGAAGAGTCAGTGCAGTCATTGTGCAGCATCCAGTGTCGAGTTGCCCCATTTCCAATCCCACTGCAATGTCATTGTCTGCCCCCTAACAACAAGCAGATGCTCCCATCACATGAGGCTCCATGGCCCTGAGGACTGTGAGAGTGAGCCCTGTCCATTCAGCTCGATTATCAAGCTCCAGCCTTCCTGATGTGGTGGCAGCCAGGAGAGCCCTGCCCATGGGAGATTCCACACACACTCCCTCCCTCCCTGCAGGGAAAGATGATTCCATTGCCCTGCTTTCTCTCCAAACTAATCTGAATTTAGGTGTTGCTGAAAAAAAGGACATTTTGTCAAAAACTCTGTCTTGCACACATCAGGACAATCTGCAAGAAATAGCACAGCAAAGGCAAATACCATGTAGACTGAGATCCCAGCGGGTCAGGCAGCACCCATGGAGAGAAAGCAAGGCAAAATGAACGTTTTCACAAGAAGGGTTTTGTCTCACTCAAATTCTGTCTTCTGAACTGACTATTTGATCCTGATTTGCTCTTTTGCTCCAGACCTGTTGAAATTCTAAAAAGTAATTCTGTACTTTTTGAACAGAGCACTCAGTCTATAATCATTAAATTCCAATAACTGCATCAAAATATTTTTCCTGATCTCCTTTCTGTACCTGGTATATGACTGGAGAATGTGTCATTTTGCCTTTCAGTTTGTCAGCGTTGCTGGTAAATCTACATTTTCTGTGTTTCTTTGTTTAGGAATTTTTGAACATCAGCATTCCCTCCCTCCACTGTCGAGATCCTGTTCTGGCCTTCATACAATCATAGAATCGAGGAATTTCCTCAGTGCGGAAGGAGGCCATTCAGCAAATCAAGTCCACATCGACACTTTGAAGACCATTCCACCCAGACCCACACCTCCCCTACCCTATCCCTGTATTCCATTTGCTAGCTTGCACATCCCATGGACATAATGAGTAATTTAGCACAGCCAACCACCTAACCTGCACATCTTCTTTCAGTTTTGCAAATGAAACATCAGGGTTGATGTTTATGCTTTGAGCTAGATTTAATACAGTTGGAAACATGATTCCAGGCACATTTAATCACTCAAGTAGCCCATTTCAATATCCCCAATGCAGCTAAAATTTCTCCCAATGAATATCAGGACAGAAGTAGTGAACTGGAATTCCCAGCCACCATCAGACGATATCAACTAGACTGAGGAGCCAATTGACCCCTAAATTCCTGAATCTATCCTGATTTAATGGCAGCTCAGCGATTAAATCTGCTTGGCTTTCCCACAATGTTTTCAATCAAGTGACCTTGCTTCAAATGATGTCCTCATGTTAAACTGCCACCTCTCCCATGACCCACACCTGTCTTTAGTTGCATTTGGTCTGGGATTCCATAATAAGCCAAGGTCTCCAGTGAGAGCCCTGCCTCCAACAAGCATTGCTCTGCTCACATCCAACTGGGGACCTCCCCAGGAACCAAAAGGAGCTCCCCACCAGTTCTGTCACTGATGGGTGAGATCGTTGTTGACCCATCTCAGAGTGGACTGAACCCAAACCTTTCTGACTCCATGGAAGGAGTTCTACCAACTTAGCCAAGGCAGAAACTTTTTAAAAAGTCGTAAAATCTGTCAATAATTAGCACTGTCTTTGTTTAAGGTCAGAGCTTTGAGGTTTAAACGTGTTCTTTTGGAACGCAATGAAGCGTTACCATGGAGAATGTTGCTGCTGGACAAGAACAGCCAACTCTGCCCAAAAGGTCACCCCAATAATTAATCCATCACCATCCAGGCAAATGCTTTCTAGCATTACTTTCCCTTTATTATTCCTCTTTTCAGGTTATTAAACCCCTTTTAAAATAACACACATGGAACACTTCCATCTGTAAGATTTTCCCCAAACCATTCATCATCCTGACTTAGAAATAAATCCCTGTTCCTTCACTGTCACTGAGTTAAAATCAGGGGATTCTCTCCCTCAGGGTAATCTGGATCTACCTACAGCACATGGCTGCAGCAGGTTCAGGAAGGCAGCAATTCACCGCGCTGCAATGTTGTTTATGATATAAACGGCCCTTCAACCTTTATCGTTCTCAGGAGTTACAACCGAGAAAACCACTTCCATCTCTCAGCAGAGATTTCAATTATTCCCGTTTCCCTGCTCTATCCCAATAGCTTCTCTTAATGTGTGACTGTGTTTCCGGTGTGTTCAACAATATCGGACTGCCTAATGCTCTTACACCCACTGATGCCTGTTGAGTTCTCCTGGATAAATTACTGTTCTCTGCAGTTTGATAGCAGTTTGTTCGGTCTTTGAGTGTAATTCATTTTGTGCCTGGTCCCAGTGACAATCCGAAGGACACGCCACCTTTCAGTCTGACAAACCAGGTTCACCCATGTCATGGCTCTACTTCTAGCCTAGCCTCTAGTCTTTCAAAGAGATGAATTCAAGACTCTCCCGTTTGATCATTTGAAGTGTATCTCAATTATTTTGATTTCTCCTGGGATGGACGGGCACAAAAGTGGCTGCTATTTTTCGCACTTCCCTAATTATCCTGGAGAGGGCGGTGGTGAGCCATGTAATATCTGGGAAGGAAGGCGCTGGGATCTGAACAAAAAAACCCATGAAACTCAATGTCATGTTCATGAATGTAGTTTGGACAAGGGAACCCAGTCTGTGACTCCAGTCCCACAGTGACATGATACATTCTTCACGGCCCCATGATCTGGCTCAGAACTCAGTCCGAGCAACTAGAGATGGGCAATACGTTTTAGGCTTGACTTAAAATAGTTTATAAAATTGTTTATTTTTTAAAAATATTTAAAATAGTTAAATATATGTTAACCTAAGTGCACAAGGCATAATTTCAAAATTTGCTGATGGTATGAAACTTGGATGTATTACGGCTGATGAAGAAGATAGTGTCGAACTTCAAAAAGCGTAAAGGTAAGTTAATGGAATGAGCAGATGTTTGCAGATACAATTTAATGGAAAGAGAGGTCACTGATTCATTTCGGAAGGAAAACGTGGAGAGACAAACAAACTAAAGGGCACAAGTATGGGTGGGTGTAAGGGCAGTAGGACCTGGATGCAATTGTGCACCAGTCACTGAAGGTGGCGGGATAGGTAGCTGTTCTCATGAGGGAGCAGCTGATTAAAGCAGATGCCATATCAACATGAACATAGAATACAGCGTGGATGTGAAAAGAATGCTTCCTTTTCAGGGAGAATATAAACTAAAATAAGTTCCGAGAAAAGCAGGGTTTTGTTTCTTCTTGCATGAGGTCATAGATCTTTGGAACTCTTCGTCAAACATAGAAATGAAAGCTCTGAATGCTTGTAGTGAGGAAGTAGACAGTCATTGCTTATCAAAAATCTAGGTTGAAACTTTATTGCTGGAACAGCACAGCAGGTCAGGCAGCATCCAGGGAACAGGAGATTCGACGTTTCGGGCACAGGCCCTTCTTCAGGATTCCTGAAGAAGGGCCTGTGCCCGAAACGTCGAATCTCCTGTTCCCTGGATGCTGCCTGACCTGCTGTGCTGTTCCAGCAATAAAGTTTCAACTTTGATCTCCAGCATCGTGGGCGGCACGGTGGCACAGTGGTTAGCACTGCTGCCTCACAGCGCCTGAGACCCGGGTTCAATTCCCGCCTCAGGCGACTGACTGTGTGGAGTTTGCACGTTCTCCCCGTGTCTGCGTGGGTTTCCTCCGGGTGCTCCGGTTTCCTCCCACAGTCCAAAAGATGTGCAGGGTCAGGTGAATTGGCCATGCTAAATTGCCCGTAGTGTCAGGTAGGGGGTAAATGTAGGGGTATGGGTGGGTTTCGCTTCGGCGGGTCGGTGTTGACTTGTTGGGCCGAAGGGCCTGTTTCCACACTGTAATCTAATCTAATCATCTGCAGACCTCACTTTCTCCTTATCAAAAATCTATCAGAGTAAGGCAAGAATGTGGAATAATCAGGTCAGCCATGGGGATGAATCTCCTTCCTCTGTCCCTAATTCGTTTGATCGTGTGTCCAATTCTTCCGTTGAAAGAACAGCGTCTTGAAAGCTTGTGGTTTTCAATAAAGCAGCTGAAGTGGCTGCAGGTTTGTGTGGGCGCGAATGGAAGGGGACTTTACCCATAATCCTCAACAGCAGGGCAAGCGCTCTCTCGCCACTAGAGGGCAGCTACTTCACTGTCCCTGATCAGTAAAAAATAAACTGGGGCCCTGCTTGGAGTTAATCGGCTTAATCTGTACAGACCCATAGGGAGAGAGCACAGCTTCAGAAGCACAACAATGAAAATGTCCCGTGTGATAAGAAAAGTACTTTGGTGTGACTTTTGTTTGTTTTCACAGTGTTCATTCTGTGATTCACGTAGGCATGTCAGTACTGAGTGGGACAAAGTATATTTTCTTCTCTAACCCCTTTCCAAAACACCCTCTCCATCTTGTTTTACTCCTTTTTGACTCTTCTACAATTGCCCCTGTTACCTCACTCTGTCCTGGTCCCAGAGGGATTGATATCTGGAGTTTATGACCCCGCACTGTGTGAAGGTTGGTGTGAAGTGAGGCCAGTGTGTTGGAGCTTGGGCTTGGGCTCGGGCACCTGGCTCGGGCTCGGGCTCGGGCTCGTGCCTTAGGCCCAGGTGTAGGGGCCTATTCAACAATCTGCACATTGTCCTTTTTCTCTTTCTGATCGTACTGGAATTTTCAAGTTGCGGTAGCTTGCTGGCAACAAAGTGTCTTGTCTAAAATGTTCCCAGCACTGGACAGATTTCTGCTGTTGATTTCTTTTCTCTCTCAGGAGCCTGCTCTGCATTCAGTGCCTGTTATCATTAGTTTGTTGGAGTTCATATATCAGCTGCTGCTTCCTTGCTATGGTATTGAAAAAAACATCATCAATGCCTCTTGAGATTTAAAATACTCTGTCCTCATGAAAGTGGTTGGCAGACTTTTTAACGTCATTTAACATTCCAATGATGTGAATGCATCAGTGTTGCGTCTGGCTGGTCCTAGTTTTTAATGGATCCTGACTCGTGGTAATACAGTTGTGGGATATAGGTAAATTAATGTTACTTCTGCAATTCTGCAATTATAATTGATTATATAAAAGTAAATGAACTCACACCAGTGTGTACTTGTTTTAGCCAAGAGCTGAGTCAACAAGAATGGAAACGATGTGGAGGAAATATATAATTGTTTTTGTATTAGCTAAAATTGTATACCAGAATGAAATGTGACAGCAAAACAATGGTAGATATTATGGGCAAATAGATAAGATGTTGTGGGGGGATGAAGTTAAGCTAGATACGCCTGTACAACAGTAGGTATAAACATCTGTTTCCCACTTTTACAGAAACACAGGAACAAACCCCAACTAAAAGGGCTTAGTGATAAGATGCTGTGAGAGGCCGCACAGATGGAGGGAGTAGATAATGGTAAGCAAAGGATGGGATGAGGTCAAATGGCCTTGTGAGGTCAGAAATAAGCATTTTGTCACAGACAATGCCGGATAAGGTAAGAGATAAACAGGAGAAATGGGGCCAGTCTTAGGGAAGTGGAGGATGTAAACAGGGGAGGAGCAATGTAAAACAAAAGAAACTAAATTATATAAATATTGTGTATGAATTGAATTTGGGTTGTGTATGTCCTCTGCCTTATAGGCACTGGACATCACACCCACTTGCAAGTGTGAAATAAATGACACTACTGATTCAGATCTTGTCTCGGACTGAAATTATTGAAGTGAGTGAGCTTTGTTTCTCACACAGTTTGCAATGTTTCTCTCCCCTTTCGTGTTTATTAAGAAGCTTGCAAATGTGTTATGATGAGGACAATGCAACTTCAACACTGTGTGATGGAATGGGTGGCTGTTTGAATTCTCATCTCATTATCATCCAGCTTTCAAAGAAAATGCTGTAATCTCTGAAATTAGATTGTACTCAGTTTTTATACATATTGTGTTTGTATTTTATTTTTGGAATGCCAATTTGTCATAAAAATATCCTGTTTGGTTTTGTAGCTCAGTAGTTGTGTTTGTTCCCTGAGATACTGAGAGTTTACACAACTCTCCATTTGCCTGTGATCCAGGTGTTGGCTGAAGCCTCTGGTTGTTCGGTGAGTCCAAGCCATTGTCTTGCTCTCTGCAGTTATCCCATCAACTTGGTTTCTCAGTGTGAGCCAGGAGACCACCGCGTGGTGACTTGCTGTTCCACTGTCGATGTAAAGGCAAGTGGGAACTGTCGAGGTTAATCCCATCATGAACATTCAGAACATTATATTCAGCTGGAACTACCTCCACTGACCTATTTCTTTGGCTGCCATTGCAGTAAAAGCAAATCTCTCCCTTTGCCAGCACAAAGAGAAAGTGCCCGTCAGATTCCCTCATGTGCGATGGTTTAGCCCAATAGGAGCAGCACTGATAGACCATGCTGCATCAGCCTGGACAGAATCCTGGGCAACCTGCAAATGAAAGCATGGCCTTCAGTAGATCTGCTGCTACACAAAATATGGAATTGGAATCCTTGTTCCCAAATCACTCGTCAAACTTAAATACAATTGAGAAAATATAAACCAAACCCATTTCCCAAGGACATATATCACAATACGAAAGTGGGGAGCAGACAGTTACTGTTCGCCTGTCTCTGGGGAGCATCGCTTTTCCTGTCTCCTCTCTCTTTGCGGAATATCATTTTTACCATCCTTTCTGTCTGAGAATATTACTGTTTCTGTCCCCACTCTCTTGGGGACAGGGTGGGGATGTCACATCCACCCAGTTTGTTAGTTCCATTTACTCTCATGAAATGTGAAATCCCTGCTTCACTATGTGTGTGAGCCATGTGTGAAAGCCCAGCACAGCTAACCCTTCACTTCAATCAGATCACAGGGTCTGAGGTTGGTCCGTACTATCTAGACCCAGACAAGAGCACTGACTGACTGGATCACGATCAAGATAACCCAGATCAAGTCCCAATGAGACTGCTGTTGACCTTCACCCTCAAAGTCCACTGAGGAGGTGGTCATTAATCCCAGTGTTGTCATAGATTATGTTCTCCCAGAGATTCATGATTCATTCTATATTTAGCACAAGTGTGTGATGTTGTCAGGTGACAGCTGGGAAGACATGGAGATAAAATATAAAAGGAGAGCGAATTATATTTATGCTATACGTTTCTTGAACTTAGGATGTTCGGAAATGTTTTACAGCCAATGGAATACTTCCAAAGTCCAAACATTGTTGTAATGTCGGAATTGTGACAGCCTGGGCAAGACAGATCTTTTGGCAGCACCACCCAGAGACTGGAGGCTGCTACTGCAGGCAGGCTCCAAACCAGCTCTGCTGTGAGAGAAGGACACTAGAGCACACAAGGACATGGGAAATAGGAGCAGGAGAAAGCCTCCAATTGCTATCTATTCTTTCGTAAATACAGGGACCAAAATTGCACACAATACTCCAAATGCAGTCTCACTAACACCCTCTATCGTTTTAACAGGATTTCTCTACTTTTAAATTCCAACCCCCAGCAATAAAGGTGAAAATTCCTTTCACCTTCTCAATTACTTGCTGTACCTGCATTAACGTTCTGTGTTTCATGCACAATATTACCCAGATCACTCTGTACTGCACTTTGTTGGAATCTCTCACTATTTAACTAATAGTCGGCCTTTAGATTATTCTGACCCAAGTGCATGGTCTCACACTTTCTGACATTAAATTCCATCCACTGTGTATTAGTGTTTCATTTCCAGTTTGGTCTTTTCTTTGTGATTGACCGTCTCAATGCATCTATCTGTAGCATGCCCCATTCCCATTTGTTGATGGCCCTGACACTTGATTGTTTAACCCTTTCCTGCTGGTTCCATTCAATGACAGGCAGGAGGTTGGAAGAACACAGCAAGTCAAGCAGCTTCAGGAGGTGGAGAAGTTGATGTTTTGGGTGTATAGGAAGCTGCAGGTAAAGGGGGTAGTGAGGACGGGATGATGAAGTGGGAATAGGTGATGACAGGTAGATGGTACAACTTGGTTGGTCAATGGGAGGAATTAATCTGGTAGGTGGCAGGGAGGAGTGGAAGGGAGAGAGAGGGGCTGGGAAGGGAGTTGGGGGAAGGGAAGAGTGGTTATTTGAAATTGGAGAACTTAATGTTGAGTCACCTGGGCTGTAGGCTGCCAGACGACAGATGAGGTATTGTTCCTCCAATTTGTGGTTTGGTTCATTGTGGCAATGGAGGAGGCTGATGATGGTCATGTCGGAAAGGGAATGGGAAGGGGAATTGAAATGGGCGGTGACTGAGAGGTCTGGTTAGCCCCTACAGGCCCAGCTGAGATGCACAACCAACCGCTGCCTAAGTTTATGTTTGGTCTTCCCAATGTAGAGAAGACCACACTGGGGGCACTTGATGCAGTAAACTAGGTTGGAGGAGGGGCAGGTGAAGCTCTGTCTCACCTGGAAGGACTGTTTGGGGCCCTGGATGGAGGTGAGGGGTTGGTGTACCAGCAAGCTTTGCATCATTTCCGTTTGCAGGAGAAGGTTCCTGGGGGTTCAGGAAAGATGGTGGAGAGAGTGGTGCAAACCAAGAATTGTCAAAGGGAGCAGTCCTTGTGGAAGGCAGACAGGGGTAGCGTGAGGAAGACATTCTTGGTGGTGGGGTCTTGTTGGGGTTGGCGGAATAGGATGATGTGTTTGATACAGAGATTGGTTTGGGTGATCGGTGAGGACAATGGGGACTCTGTCTTTATTCTGTTTGGAGGGGGGTGGGTTTAGAGCAGTGGAACGGGAAATGGAGGGGGTGCGATGGATGACTGAGGGAGCAAAAGTACGTTGTTCAAAATAGGTGGGCATCTGGAATACTTGGGAGTGGAATGTCTCCTCATCCGAGCAGATAGAGCAGAGGCGGAGGAATTGGAAGAATGGGATGGAGTTCTTGCAGGATACTGGGTGGGAGAAAGTATAGTCCGGGTAATAATGGGAGTCTGTGAGTTTGCAGTAAATGTCTATCTGAACACTGTCACCGGAGATGGGAATGGAGAGGTCAATAAAGGGGAGGGAGGTGTCCAAGGTGGACCAAGTGAATTTGAGGGTGGGGTGGAAGTTGTGGGCGAAGACGATGAACTGCTCCAGTTCAGCCTGGGTGCAGGTCACTGCACCAATGTAGTCATCAATGTAATGGTAGAAAAGCTGGGGCACAGTGCCTGTGTAGGCACTGAAGAGGGACTGTTCAACATAGCCAATAAAGGGGCAGGGGTAGCTGGGGCTCATCCAGGTACTCATAGCCACCCCCTGGATTTAGAGGAACTGGAAGGAGTTAAAGGAAAAGTTGTTAAGGGTGAGGACCAGTTTGGCCAGATGGAGGAGGGTATTGGTGGAGGGCGAGTGGATGGATCTGTTGGAGAGAAAAAAGCAGATGGCCAGGAGGCTGATCCAATTGGGTAAGGACGTATATAAGGACTGTCCATAGTGAAGGTAAAGAGCTGGGGGCCTGGGGACTGGAGGTTACTGAAGAGATGGAGGGCATGGTTGGTGTAGATGAAGTAGGTGGGAAGTGCCTGAACCAAGGAGGAGAGGATGGAGTTGAGGTAGGATGAGAGGGGTTCGGTGGGGCAGGAGCATGTTGAGATGATTGGTCGGCCGGGGTAGTTGGGCTTGTGGATCTTGGGAAGCAGGTAGAACTGGGAAATGCAGGGCTGGGGAACTATGAGTTTGAAGGCAGTGGAGGGGAGATCACTGGAGGCAATGGGGGCACTGACAGTGCGAGTGATTTTGGCCTGATGGGTCACGGTGGGGTCATGGGCAAGGGGGAGGTAGAACGTGGTGTCAGAGAGTTGGGGTTTAGCCTCTGCGACATAGAGGTCTGTTCCCCAGACTACCACCACCTCACCTTTGTCAGCGGGTTTGATGGTAAACGAGGTGTTGTTACAGAGAGAGTGGACTGCTGCACGTTCGGACGGGGGGTGGTTGGAGAGAGTGAGGGGGGTGGAGAAATTGAGGCGGCTGATGTCACATCAGTGGTCAGCAATGAAGAGCTCTAGGGTGTGTACACATCTGGTGGTGGGGGGTGGGGGGGGGTGGATGTGGGAGAAGGGGTCCTCAGAGGGAGGTTTGGAGCTTTTGTTAAAGAAGAAGACACGGAGGTCGAGGCGGCGGAAGAAGAGCTCCGCGTCCTGGTGGGTGCGGGATTTTTTGAGGTGGGGAACGAATGTGAGCCCTTTCCTCAGAATGGACCTTTTGGCCTCAGAGGGTTCGACGTCGTGGGGGGATAGTAAATATGTGGTAAAGCTCGGGGTGGGAGACGAGGTTTTCAGTGGGGTCCACGATGGCTGAAGGAGGGGAGGGGGCAAGGGTGAATGGGAGAGAATGGGTGTGGGAGAGAAAGGAAATTGGGGCGGAGGTGGTTAGTGGAGTGAGGTGGGGGAGTGGGAAGGTGGGGATGAGGTGAAGAGGGAGAAGTGGAGGGATAGTGTGCACTGTGGGGGTATATGGGTGAGGAGGGTGAGTGAGTGTGCTGGCTGGCTGCAGGTAGGCAGTAGGACTCGGGTGACTCTGGGAAATGTAGACTAAGTCTTGGTTGCAGAGTGGGTGGGACCAGAAGTGGAGGCCGAGGCTGGAGCGAAGTCAAGGCCAGTCCGAGTGTTTTGACTCAGGTTCAATTCCAGCCTCAGGTAACTGTCTGTGTGGAGTTTGCACATTCTCCAAGTGTCTGCGTAGGTTTCCTCTGGGTGCTCTAGTTTCCTCGCACAATCTAAAGACGTGCAGGTTAGGTGAATTGGCTGTGCTAAGTTGCCCATAGTGATCAGGGATGTGTAGGTTAGGTTCATTAGTCAGAGTAATAAGATAGGGGATTGGGTCTTGGGTGGGTTACTCTTCCAAGGGTCAGTGTGGACTTGTTGGGCCAAATGGCCTGTATTCTCACAGTAGGGATTCTATGACAGTCCATTCCAGATTCCCACCAACCGTTGAGTGAAAAAATTCTTCACCAAATCTCATTTGCGGTGTTCATAATGAAACCTTGCAAACCATTCATTTTGTCTAGTGCCATTTAGCTCTTGAGCTCCTTGTTCAATAAATGTTTTATTCTTTTTGATAAAATATGAGTTCTCAGACAGGGACAGTTAACTTTGTCCAATCGGGGAGCCCTGGCTGACAGATAAAAAGGGGAGCTTTGGTAGTGAGAGGGTTAAAAAAAGAAAAGACAAAAAAAGCAAAAAAAAAGCAGAGTTTTTTAAAAAAAAAATAAACAGAAGTGTCACTGTCCTTTGATGTGAAGGGCAGTGTTTATCACAGGCCACCTGGGTGTTTTCCTATCTTCCTGGTGGTGGAAATTGAATAAAGATTCGTGCACTTTGTGTCTTTCACTGTGTCTCACACCTACACAACAAAAAAGAAAAAAAAAGAATAGAAATAAAAGAAAAGAAAAAGAAAGAAAAAAAAGAGAGAGAAAAAAAGGGGAGCGTCAGAAGGACTGATACTCTGGGACCTGACTCTGAATAACAACCTGCCAACCAACCCCCTCCTTCTGTCACCCTCAATCTCCCCATGCTTACTCTTGATGCCCCTTCGATCCAGCCTGTGCTGCCTTTGGGAGAGGTTGACCTTCCCTCCATCATCCAGGAATGTGGTCATCATCCCAGAGCAGTCATACTTTTCACTGAGGGTCATCACAGCTGGGGCAAGGGGAGAGAAGGTGGCACCTTCATGGTGGTCATACCTGTCATTAATCCACCGCAACCTCTCTTGGGGCTGCAAGAATTCAACCTCCCTCACTCAGACAGCTCCCCTCCCTGGAAGGTAATATTGCTGCACCTAGTTTTGGGTTAATAAACCACTGAAATATGACTATGGGGACTCAGCATTGGCTGGGCAGGCAGCCATGATTGACCCTGGATTCAGAAAGTCCCCTTGTAAGTGGGCAACACATTAGGGAGTACAGTCTAGATTAGAGTAGTGCTAGAAAAGCACAGCAGGTCAGGCAGCATCTGAGGCGCAGGAAAATCGACATTTCTGCATTAGGGAGCACAGTGCCCACTGCCTCTGAAATCCCTCCATTACTGAGAATACACTCTCAGTATTCACCTTTCTCAGCTGCCATCTGAATTTACTATAAATTCTGTGTCCAAAGATCCTGCCCCTCCAGCTACCTGATGAAGGAGCAGTGCTCTGAACACTTCTACTTTCAAATAAACCTGTTTGACTATCACCTGGTGTTGTTGATTTTTAATTTCGGCCATCTGAATGAGCTGCCGTCTCAGACTGAATCAGCAGAACTGTTTTCCATTCATGATTTGAGAAGATTAAAGCCTAATCTTCAATCCCCAGCACAAAGCCCATTCTCAATCCATCAATCAGAGACACAAACCTCAGAGAGATACCTATAGACAGCACAGAGTAACACACTCTCACTGAGAGAGACACCTACAGACAGCATAAAGTAACACACGCACTCTCTGAGACAGGCAGCACTGAATAACATGGTAAAAACAATGACTGCAGATGCTGGAAACCAGATTCTGGATTAGTGGTGCTGGAAGAGCACAGCCGTTCAGGCAGCATCCAAGGAGCTGTAAAATCGACGTTTCGGGCAAAAGCCCTTCATCAGGAATAAAGGCAGAGAGCCCGAAGCGTGGAGAGATAAGCTAGAGGAGGGTGGGGTTGGGGAGAAAGTAGCATAGAGTATAATAGGTGAGTGGGGGAGGGGATGAAGGTGATAGGTCAGGGAGGAGAGGGTGGAGTGGATGGTGGAAAAGAAGATAGGCAGGTAGGACAAGTCTGGACAAGTCATGGGGACAGTGCTGAGCTGGAAGTTTGGAACTAGGGTGAGGTGGGGGAAGGGGAAATGAGGAAACTGTTGAAGTCCACATTGATGCCCTGGGGTTGAAGTGTTCCGAGGTGGAAGATGAGGCGTTCTTCCTCCAGGCGTCTGGTGGTGATGAGGTAGCGGCGGTGAAGCAGGCTCAGGTCCTCCATGTCCTCGGCAGAGTGGGAGGGGGAGTTGAAATATTGGGCCGCGGGGCGGTGTGGTTGATTGGTGCGGATGTCTCGGAGATGTTCCCTAAAGCGGTCCAGTCACCCAATGTAGAGGAGACCACATCGGGAGCAACGGATACAATAAATGATATTAGTGGATGTGCAGGTAAAACTTTGATGGATGTGGAAGGCTCCTTTAGGGCCTTGGATAGAGGTGAGGGAGGAGGTGTGGGCGCAGGTTTTACAGTTCCTGCGGTGGCAGGGGAAGGTGCCAGGATGGGAGGGTGGATCGTAGGGGGGCGTGGACCTGACCACTAAGCAGGAAGGAGATCTGGTTTACTGAAGCAGAGAATTCTGAGGTTCACATTGTTTTGTACAGCTGACAGTCTTCAGCAACTTCAAGAGATTTTACTTGGCATCACAAGTCAACCCTGTCCCCATCAAACACTCCCAGGACAAGGTACAGCATGAGGTTTGACACAGTGTAAAGCTCCCTCGACACTGTTGCAATGACCTGCTTTAACATCCAAACCTCAGGAGTGTCTCCAAGTCAGTCCCAAGAAGGAAGAGAGTTGAAATTCAGTACTGACAATGATCTTTGTCCTGCCAGCTCAGGCCTGTTCTATTGAAAGTTGTGTCTCCTCTGTGGACTGTCTCCAACACTCTATACACATTCTGATCTTCTGATCTCCTGATGCACTTGCTGAGGGGAGAGGGGAGGGTCACGTGGGTGAGGGCACAGGAGAAGCGAGCATTGGACTCCCAGTCAGACCCAGAGAGGGTCAGCAGGCTGCTGACACTGTAGGTGCTGTCCGAAGCTCGCAGGTAGTTGCTGGTCTGAACCCCGTCCGAAATGACTGCACCCTCCTTCTTCCACTGCACCTCCAGCTCATTAGGACAGAAGTGATTGGCAAGGCACACCAGGGTGGCAGTGCCTTTGGCATTGACCTGCTCCAGGGAGGGGTCAGCAGGGTCAGCTTGGGCTGAGAGTTCTCACGGCCTGAAAGACAAGAGAAACAATTTTAATCCCTGCCATTTGAAGGGAATTCAACCCTCACAATATTCACTGGCAATACAATCTTTTTGAATATTTGTAGTCAATACAGAATAAACCCAACAAAAGAACAGGCATTGGTCAAATTTTTCTTGGGATCTGAGTGTCACTGGCAGGGCCAGCATTCATTACCGTCCCTAGTTGCCCCTGAGAAGGTGATGGCGAAGCAGCAGAGAGAGAAGGGACAGTTTCTGATCATCGTTTCTGGAATGAATGTGGGCATCTGGAAGGGCTATCAATGGGGGATCATTTTAGTGATAGTGATCAGAACTCAGGGAGATTGAGAGGAGGGATGGAAATGGAGAACCATGGAGCAAGTGTAAAAGTTTTCATTTTATGAAACTGGGCGGTGCTTTGGTAAAAGTGGACGGGAACCAGCGACATGATCGGAAATCAGTGTCAGGGCAGTGAGAGCCCTCAAAGGACGAGACAGAGATCGTTCAGAATCTATTCCCACAAAGAGTAAGAGTGGGACTCCCAGATCTAGACTAAATGAACAAGAGGATTGGGGTCATGTACTGACATGGATTGGGAACTGGTTGGCAGACAGGACAGAAAGAAGGAGTCTTTTTCTGAATGACAGGTAATTACAACTTAGGGCACCACAGGGGTCAGCCCTTGGTATTCAGTTATTCATAATATAATATAATAGAGTCATAGAGTCAGAGAGATCCAAAAGGCCCATTAGCCCATTGTGTCCATACTGGTCAAAAAACAACAACCCAATAATTGTCATCCATATTTCCAGCAAAAGGGAATTAAATGCGGTGTGTATTTAAGAAGGAATTAAATATAGTTCTTAGGATTAAAGGGATCAAAGAATGTGGGGAGAAAGCAGGAACAGGGGACTGTGTTGGATGATCAGCCATGATCATATTGAATGGTGGAGCAGGCTTGAAGGGCCGAATGGCCTACTGCTGCTCCTGTGTTTGATGTTTCTGTTTCTCAGATAATGAAGGAATGTCTCTCATCATTTTGAAGCGGGAAGTCAGATGTGTGTGGAGGTGGAAGATGTGGGCATGGTGATTAATGCAGGTCTGTAAGGTGGGTAAGAAGACACATGGGATAAACTGTTTTTCTTTTTCCCTTGATGGAATGAGGGCATTTCTGGATCGGCAGCATTTATTGCCCATCCCTAATCACCCAGAGGGCAGTTTAGAGTCAACCACATTATTGTGGGTCTGGGGTCACATGGTAAGGATGGCAGTTTCCTTCCCTAAAGGACATTAGGGAATCAGATGGCTTTTTCCTGACAATCAATGATGGTTTCATAGTCATCATTAGTCTCTTAATTGCAGATTTTTTTTGATTGAATTTGAATGCCACCAACTGCTGGATTCTAACCCTGGCCCCCAGAACATTATCTGGAGCTCTGGATTAACAGTTCAGCAATAATACCATTTTGGTTGACAGCGAAAGCAAGGAGTTTGTTTCTTCTGGAACTGTATAAAACCCCAGTTAGAGCACAGTGAGGGAACAGTGTACGGTTCTGGTCACCACATTATAGGAAGGATGTGATCCCTCGAGAGACCATGACAGAGGATGAGTTTGTCTGGAATGGGGACTTTGAGCTTTGAGGAATGATTGGATTGGCTGGGAGTGTTTTCGTTGGAACAGAGGAGGCAGAGGGGAGATTTGATGGTGGTGTGTAAAATGATGAGAGGCCTGGATAGATTGGATAGGAAGGACTGATTTCCACCAGCACAGAGGGCAATAACCATGGGGAGAGATTGAAATCAGTTAGGGGCAGGATTATAGGGGAGTTGAGGGTATTTGTTTTCACCCAGAGGCTGGTGGGATGTGGGACTCACTGTCTGAAAGGGTGGGAGAGGCAGAAACCCTCATCATATTGAAAAAACACTTGGATATTCACTTCAAACAGCGAAACCTCCAGAGCTATGGAGCAAAAGCTGGAAAGTGGGATGGATCTCGATATC
This sequence comes from Chiloscyllium plagiosum, assembly GCF_037043375.1. NCBI lineage: Eukaryota > Metazoa > Chordata > Chondrichthyes > Orectolobiformes > Hemiscylliidae > Chiloscyllium > Chiloscyllium plagiosum. The sequence goes on along the minus strand of NW_028270147.1, from coordinate 106,578,910 downwards.
TCTTTAACAAATCTCCGATCACCCACAGATCAGGAGAACTTTATCCGATAACATTGGAACAGACTCAGATCCACACACTTCAGGAAAGAGTCATGTTGGGTGTCTGTGTAGAAGGTTCTGGATTATATTTCAAAACTTGCTGCACACTGCTGGGCTGAAGGTGATGGGTGAGGCTGCACTGAGTCTTCCTATTCCAGAGTCAGGCAGGATCACTGCTCCTAATGACCCCAAGATCCCTGGAAGGTGAATGTGTGCAGACGATGGGTGAGGGTCTGGATCAGGAGACTCCAGCCTTAAAGAAAAACTTGGATTTGTGTAGTTCCTGTTCCCAACTCAAAATGTCCCAATAGATCTTTCCAGCAGACTGTGCACAGCGGGATCCCAAACACTGTGGGATAATTAGCAGAGAAATACATTCTCAGTGATTTTGACTGGGGGATAAATATTGACCAGGGACACCAGGGGGAACTGCCTACTCTTCATCCAACAGTGCCATGGAATGGCATCTTTCACAACTGAAAGACTCCCAGCTTATCCAAAAAAAGAATAGTTCCTTGTAGATAACATTGCAGGTAGGTAGGGGAGTGACAACGTCATTTGGTTTGCTTTCCTTTATCGGTCAGTGCATTGAGTATTGGAGTTGGGAGTTGTTGCGGCTGTACAGGACTTTGGTTTGGGCACTTTTGGAATACTGTGTGCAATTCTGTTCTCCCTGCTGTAGGAAAAATGTTGTGAACCTTAAAATGATCCACATAAGATTTACAAAGATGTTGCCAAGGTTGGAGGGGTTGCGTGAAAGGGAGAGGCTGAATAGGCTGAGGCTGTTTTCCCTGGATCATTGCAGGTTGATGGGTGACCGTATAGAGGTTTATAAAATCATGAGCAACATAGATAGGGTGAATAGAGAAGATCTTTTCTCCAGAGTGGGGGAGTCCAGAACTGGAGGGCAGAGGTTGAAGGTGACAGGGGAAAGATTTAAAAGGGACCTAAGAGGCAATGTTTTCATTCAGAGGGTGTTAAATGTATGGAATGAGCTGCCATAAGAAGTGGTGAAGACTGGTACAATTACAACATTTAAAAGGCATGGGTATATTAATAGGAAGAGTTTAGAGGGATATGGGCCAAATGCTGGCAAATGGAACAAGATTAATTTAGGATGTCTGGTCATCATGGATGAGTTGGACCGAAGGGTCTGTTTCTGTGCTGTCCATCTCTCTGACTCTAAGTGTATTTCGATTCAGCCCTTAAAACTTCAGGATCTCCCAAAGACATTTACAGACAGTTTTGTTTGACAAGCAGTCACTGTTGCAATGTCAGTAACGTGGCAGCCAGTTTCTACACAGCAAGATCCCACTAGAAGCAATGAGATCAAAGAGCAATAATGATGTTGGCTCAAGGATAAATATTGGCCTGAACTCAACCCAAAGCGAAAGTAATTTGGTTCATTTGGATGGAAAATGAGAAAATGGAAGGTGAAGGAGAAGGTAGGATTGCCGGTTAGTGATGGGATTGATTGTGACCAGAAAATAAAAGAAAGGGACGGAATCTTTGAAAATCAAAGGAAGTATAAAAGTGCAGGGAAAATCAATAGTGGAACAAACTTCAAGAGTTTGTATCTAAATGCATGAAGCATTCCAAGTAAGGTAGACAAAGTGATGCCACAAATTGAGGTAAATTGAGTTCCCAAGGAATTTAAACTAGTTAAAGTGGAGGAGGGCTCAGGAGACGTTATTCAAGTTTCAAAAACACATAATAGGACAGAGAGTACAGAAAGGATATGGAATCGAACGTAAAGCACAGCAGAAAGAGGACAACAATGATGGGAAGGACGGCAGTCAACACAGGACTGAGGGTGTTGTACTTAAAAGCACACAGTATACACAATGAGCTTGTCGTGCAGATTGAAACTGGCAGGTACGATGTTGTGGATATCACAGAGACATGGCTGTAAGGGGATCCGGGCTGGGAACTAAATATCTAAGGATACATGTCCTATCAAAAGGACAGGCAGATGGGCAGAGGGGTCTTGTTAGTATGAAATGAAATTAAATCAATAGCAAGAAGTGAAATAGAGTCAGAAAGTGTAGAATGTTTGTGGGTAGAGTTGAGGAACCGCAAGAAATAAAGAATCTGATGCAAGTTATGTTCAGGTCTCCAAGCAGTAATCAGGGTGCGGGGAAGAAAATCATTCAGGAGACAGAAAAGCCATAAAAAACATGTCAGGGCAGACTTCACTGGATAGGTGGACTGGGTAGCGTGTCTCATGGAATGTCTATGAGATAGTTTTTGGAGCAGCTTGTGGTTGAGCCACTATGGAACAGGCAGTTCTGGATTCAGTGATGTGTAATGAGGCAAACTTGGTTAGTGAGTTTAAGGTGAAAGTATCCCTGTGGATAAGTGACCATAATATGATAGAAATCCCCCTGTAGTTTGAGAGGGAGAAGCTGCAATCAGGTGGAACAGTATTTCAGTTGAGTAAAGGGAATTACAAAGACACGAGGAAGGAGCTGGCCAGAGTTGATTGGAAGGGTAGCCGAGCAGGTAAGATGGTGGGGCAGCAAACAGCAGAGTTTCTGGGGGTAATTCAGGAAGCAGAGTAGGAATTCATCCCAAAAAAGAAGAAACATACACAGGGGAGGACAAGGCAACCATGGCTGTTGAGGGAGGTCAAGGACAGCATAAAAGCAAAAGAAAACACATCCAATGTGATGGAGAATAGTAGGAAGCCAGAGGATTAGGAAACCTTTACAAACCTGTAGACGATAACTGAAAATGCATTGATGCTGAAGAAGGTGAAATGTGGGGGTAAGCCAGCCAGTAATAGAAAAGAAGTTTGCAAGAGTTTTATCAGATATATAAAAAGGAAGAGGGAGTCAAAAATAGACATTGGATCACTGGGAAATGAGGCTGAAGGAAGAATAATAGGAAATAAAGGAATAGTAGAGGAATTGAATAGATACTTTGCATCAGTCTGCACCATGGAAAACACCAGCAACGTCCCAGTACTTCAAGACTGTCAGGGGGCAGAGGGGAGTATAGTGGCCATCACTAAGGAGGAGGTACTGGGGAAGCTGAAAGGTCTGAATGTGGATAACTCACCCAGACTGGATGAACTACACGTCTGTGTTCTGAAGGAGATCGCTGAGGACACTGTGAAGGCTTTTTTCCTCACTTGTGATTCCTCACTTTCAGGAATCAATGAAGTCGGGGTGTGAAGTTGTTTGGGGAGGAATTTGATGGGGCAAGGCACTGGAAAATGACTCACATAACACCCCTGTTTAAGAAGGGAGGGAGGGAGAAGATTGGAAATTATAGGCCAATTAGCATGGACTCAGTTGTTGGTATGGTTTTCAACTTTAATTTAAGGGTGAAATTGCAGAGGACTTGGAAGTACAATGGGAAAATAGGGCTGAATCAACATGGCTTCATCAAGGGGACGTCATGCTTGGCAAATCTGTTAGAATTCTTTGAGGAGGCAATGAGCCAGTCAGACAAAGAACAGTCCAAGGAAGTAATCTATTTGGATTTCCAGAAGGCCTTTGATATCAGGTAAGAGAACATTGTATTAGGGCAAGGTATTGGCATGGACTGAGGACTGGCAGGTTGGCATAAAGCAAAAAGTGAGGAAAAATGGCAGCTGGTGACCAGTGGAGTTCTGCATGTGTCAGTGTTGGGACCATAACTATTCACGTCATACATGAAGAAAGTGAAGACATTGTTGCAAAGTTTGCAGATGACATGAGATAGGTTGAGGGACAGGTAGTGTTGAGGAAGTGGGAAGGCTGTAAAAGGTCCTGGATAGGCTCAGAGAGTGGGCAAAGAAGTTGCAGATAGAATACAATGTGTGACAGTGTGAGGGTATGCACTTTGGGAGGAAAAAGAGATGGAAAGACTGTTTTCTAAATGAGGAAAACCTTTGGAAATCTAAAGCACAAACCTCATTCAGGATTCTCTGAAGGTTAACAGGCAGGTCCAGTTTGTGCTTGGGAAGGTAAATGAAATGTTAGCATTTATTTCAATAGGGCCAGAATACAAGTGCAGAGATGTACTGCTGAGGTTGTGTAAGGCTCTGGTCAGACTGTATTTGGAATATTGTGAGCAGTTTTGGGACCCATATTCTAAGAAATGCTGTGCTGGCTTTGGAGGTGTCCTGGGGATGAAGGGCTTGTCATATGAGGCATGGTTGAGGACTCTGTGTCTGTACTCGATGAAGTTTAGAAGGATGAGGAAGGAGTTTATTGAAATTTACAGAATACTGATAGGCCTGGATAGAGTGGATGCGGAGAAGATGTTTCCAAAAACAGGAAAGACGAGGTAATCTAGGCACAGCATCAGAATGAAGGACGGCCCCTTTCGAGCTGAGATGAGGAGGAATTTCTTCAGCCAGAGGGTGGTGAATCTGTGGAACTCATTGCTACAGAGGGAAGTGGAGGCCAACTCACTGAGTGTATTTAAGACAGAGATAGATAGGTTTGTGATTGTTAAGCGGATTGACCGTTCCTGAGGAGTAGGCAGGAGAATGGGGGTGAGAAGCATATCTGCCAAGATGAAATGGCAGAGCAGATTCAATTGGCTGAATGGCTGATTTCTGATCCTATTTTTTAAAGTCTTCTGGAGAGTTTCCCCAAACCCCTGGAACACTGAACCCACTGGACTGTGAGCCCTGCTGTAGCTGTTTATCATCAGATCATTAGGAGAAAGTGAGGACTGCAGATGCTGGAGATCAGAGCTGAAAAATGTGTTGCTGGAAAAGTACAGCAGGTCAGGCAGCATCCAAGGAGCAGGAGAATCAATGTTTTGGGCATGAGCTGTGAAGAAGGGCTCATGCCCGAAACATTGATTCTCCTGCTCCTTGGATGCTGCCTGGCCTGCTGCGCTTTTCCAGCAACACATTTTTCAGCTATCATCAGATCATTGTCAAAAGATAACCAAAGAGTGGAGAGAATGTGCACCTATATGGGAATTTCAGGATACTTTGCAGTTCCTCGAATACCTTGAGTACAGGAAGTGTGGTCAGTGACAGCAGTTGGAGCTCCGGGTTTCGGAGCTTGAGCAGCAGCTGGTGTCAGTGCGGAGCATCCGTGAGGCTGAGAGCTCCGTGGAGAGCACGTTTTGAGATGTGGTCACTCTGCAGTTTCAGAGTATGCAGGGAGAGAGGGAATAGGGGAGCAGCAGACAGTCCAAAAGCATCAGGCAGCTAGTACAGGAATCCCCAAAGTGCATCCCACTGTCCAACCAGGATTCAGTTCATAATCTTGATGAGAATGATGATTCATCTGGGGAGTGCAGCCAGAGCCAAGTCCCTGGCATCACGGGTGGCTCAGCTGTACAGGGGGGCACAAGGAAGACTGGAAGAGCGATAGTGAGAGGAGATTTGAGAGTGAGGGCAATCAATAGGTGTTTCTGCAGCTACAGATGGGAATCCAGGATGGTGTGTTGTCTCCCTGGTGCCAGGGTCAAGGATGTCACTGAGCAGCTGCAGAGCACCCTGAGGGGAGAAGGGGAACAGGCAGCGGTCGTGGTCCACATTGGACCCAGTGACAGAGGGAGAAAAGGTATGTGGTCCTCCAGTCAGAATTTAAGGAGCTCGGGAGGGAATTAGGAGCAGGAGCTAAAAGGTAGGAATCTTTAGATTACTCCCAGTACCCCAAGCAAGTGAGAAGAGGAACAGGAGGGTAACACAGGTGACTGTGGGGCTGGAGAGACGGTCCAGGAGGGAGGGCTTCAGATTCTTGGGACATTGGGAGTGGGTCTGGGGGAGATGGGACCTGGACAGACCAGACAGTGTTGCTCCTGAACAGAGCTGGGACTGAGTTCCTTTGGGGTGATTTACTAGTGCTGTTGGAGAGGGTTTAAACTAACTTGGCTGGGCCGTGGGACCCAGGAGGGAATATCAGAGAGGAACACCAAGGTTCACAGAATCCTCACCACCCAGTGGGAAGGATGTGGAGGAATACAAATTCAAGGAATTTATAGAGACTTGCAAATATGATAGAATCGTTATAAATGGGGTGACGGGGTCTTTGATTCCAGAATATAGATTGGGGTAGTAGCAATGTAATGGGAAGAGAGAGGCCAGAATTGCGAGACTGTGTTCAGGTGAATTTTCAGGTTGCATCGTGGCCAGTGAAGAAGGCTGTCTAAGAGTACAATGGGCTATTGACCTGGGCCAGTAAGCTGAGGAATGGCAGATGGAGTTTAATTCAGATAAATGTGAGTGCTGTATTTTGGTAAGACACAGGAGATGGGTAAGATACTAAACAAATATTTCAGGTCAGTATTTATTGTGGAGAAGGACGTGAAAGCGAGGGAATTTGGAAAAATAGTGATGTTTTGAAATAGTCCACAATACAAATGAGGAGATGCTAAAGGTCTTAAAACATATAAAGGTAGATAAATCCCTCCGACCTGATCAAGTGTATCCCAGAACATTGTGGGAAACTAGGGAAGAGATTGCTGGGCCCCTTGCTGAGATATGTTTATCATCAACAGCTATAGGTAAGGTGTTGGAGAACCAGAGAGGTTGGCTAATGTTGTACCATTATTTCAGAAAGGCTGTAAGGAAAAGCCAGGGAACTATAGACCAGTGAGCATGATGTCAGTGCTAGGTAAGATATTGGAGTGGATTCTGAGGGACAGGATTTACATCCATTTAGATAATCAGTGTGATTTTGTGCATGGGAAATTGTGTCTCCCTGATTTGATTGAGGAGGTGACAAAGGAGATTGATGAAGGCAGAACAGTAGACACTGTCTGTATGAACTTCAGTGAAGTGACAAGGTTCCACATGATAGAATGGTAAGTAAGGTTAGACCACATGGGATCCAGGGGGAGCTAGCCGTTTGGGTAAAAAAATTAGCTTGAAGATAGGAGAGAGGGAGTGGTGGTAAAGGCTTGATTTTCAGATTGGAGATCTGTGAATAGCTGTTTGCCGCAAGGATTGTTGCTGGGTCCACTGCTTTTGGTCATTTAAATTGCTGCCTCACAACGCCAGAGACCCGGGTTCAATTCCCGCCTCAGGCGACTGACTGTGTGGAGTTTGCACATTCTCCCCGTGTCTGCGTGGGTTTCCTCCGGGTGCTCCGGTTTCCTCCCACAGTCCAAAGATGTGCAGGTTAGGTGAATTGGCCACGCTAAATTGTCCGTAGTGTTAGGTAAGGGGTAAATGTCGGGTTATGGGTGGGTTGCGCTTCGGCCTTGTTGGGCCGAAGGGCCTGTTTTCACACTGTAAAGAAATCTAATCTAATCTAATCTAAATAAATGATTTCACTGTGAATATAGGAGTTAACATAAGTTTGTAAAAATCGGTGGGACAGTGAATAGTGAAGAAGATGATCTCAGGGTCCAGCGGGACCTTGATCAGATGGGGTAATGGGCAGAGGAGTGTGAAATGGAGTTCAGTTTAGATAAATGTGAGATGTTGCATTTTGGAAAGGCAAACCAGGGCAGGAGTTATACAGTTAATGGTAGGGCCCTGTGGAGTGTTGCTGAACAAAGAGACCGAGAGGGTGAAGGTGAAGGTGAAGACGCAGGTGAAGGTGAGTGTACTGTACATTATTCCTTAAAACTGGATCCCAGGGAGACAGGGTGATGAAGAAGGTGATGGGAACGTTTGCCTTTAGTGGTCACTGTATTGAGTACAGGAGTTGGGACATCATATTGCAGCTGTACAGGAGATTGGTGAGGCCACTTTGGGAATAATGTGAAAAACTCTGATCATTCTGTGATAGGAAGGATATTGTTAAACTTTAAAAAGGTGCAGGAAAAGATTTACAAAGATTTTGCTCGGAATTGGAGGGTTTGAACGATAGGGAGAGGATGAATAAACTGGTGCAATTTTCCCTGCAGCATCGGAGGCTGAGAAATTTATAATGAGGGACATAACTAATGTGACTAATTCAGGAAGCATGTGAATGTTTTGTAGAGATGACAAATTATATTCTTAAAGATCATTCCAAGGATGAGGAACATCAGTTATGAATATCTACTGGAGAATTTGGGACTGTCTTCTGTGAAGAAGGCTTAAAGGAGATTTGTTCAAGGAATTAAAACCAGGAGGGGCCTGGACAGAATAAATAGGAAGAAAATGTTCCCAATTGAGAAAGGATTGAGACCGAGAGACCACAGATTGAAAGTAATTGGGAAAAGCAACAAAGTGAGATGAGGAAAAACATTCTCAGCCAGTAAGTGGTTAAGGTGTGGAATGCACTGCCTGAGAGTGTGGTGGAGGCAGCTTCAATTGAAACATTCTGAAGGGAATGAGACTGTTATTTGAAAAGGAACAATGTGCAGGGTGACAGGGAGAAGGCAGGAGAATGATACTCCGTGAATTGCTCATTCAGAGAGCCAGTACAGACTGGCCAGGCAGAATGGCCTCCTTATGCGCTGTAACAATTCTGTGATTGTGTGATTGAGCAGAGTTAAAGCTGGGGGAGGTGGGAGCTCGGTGTCTCACTGTGCTGCTGCTGCTGCTGCTGCTGCTGCTGCTGCTGAGGTCAGTGAGATCAGAGACTGGGACAGGGAGCCAGAGCTCACATCAAACTCTGCCCGTGTCTGTCACACTGAGACTGGCAGGAGGCTACTCACTGATTTCACTCCATGCTGCAGGAATGGGACCATAGGCTGCAAATGGACAGAGCTCCTCCACACAGTGAGTAAAACTGACTGACTTATATCTTGCTGCTTAAAGGGAGCAATGGAACTAAAGAAATACAGCTGGATACCCTGTTAGACACAGTGCTCCTCACTCAACTATTTCATTCACTGCAGCTCCCCACTAACACCTTCAACAATTCAGCATTTGTGTTTTAGAAATTGTGTTTCAGTTTTGACAGGGTTAATAACGGAGGATTGAGGTTACATCCTCATTCTGAATGTTGCTGATTGTCAGGGTGAAACTGGTCCCTGATCCACTGCCGGTGAATCGATCGGAGATTCCTGTGAATCGAGTTGCTGCATCATAGATCAGGAGAGAGGGTTTCTGACCTTCTCGCTGCTGGTACCAAGCAAGGTAGCTGCTAATGCTATGACTGGCCGTACAGGTGATGGTTGCGGTCTGGCCCAGTCCCACTGACAGCACCAGGGGAGACTGGCTCATGATGATGTCCCCACTGATACCTGAGGGGTCAGAGAGAAACACAATGAAATCAGAACTGTCACAGAATGAGCCTGTCAAATGAGAGATTGTTGGAGACACTGAGCACTCTCTGGTTTCAGCATTTTCCCTTCAATCACAAGTCAGTAAAATTGGAGTGAAATGGAGAGCAGCTAAAGATTCAAGGTGGAAGGAGAGAGATTTGTACCTGCGACACAGAATGCCAGGGGCCAGATCAGCTGGATGTGTGAAATCATGGTGTGTGCTCCTGTCCCTGTGCCTGGTTCCTGATAAACTCTCCCTTCACTGGGCTCTGCTTTATAAAGCTGCAGCTTGTGAGAGTCTGACTGGGTGTTCCTCAGTATGTAAATGGCATCAGGCAGAGAGAGCCACATCAGCCTCCCGCATTCTCACTCTCTCTCTCTGTCTCAGAGAGTCATTGATGTGGAATAGCACTAAATGAGGCCATTTTGCCCATCGTGTCTGTACTGGTAAACAGCGATCTGATGACACTAATCCCATCCTCCAGCTCTTGGCCCATTACCCTGGAGCCTACAGCAACACAAGGGAATATCTAAACACTGCTCCAATGTCACGAGAGTTTGTGACTCAACCAGCCTTTCAGGCAGTGAGTTCCAGACTCCCACCACCCTCTGGGTGAAAACATTTCTCCTCAACTCACCTCTCACTCTCCAACTTGACAGGGCCTGGTCTCACTCGAGTTGGATGAGAGGGGATCTGATTGAAACATATAAAATTCTAACAGGGCTGGGCAGGGAGGAGGTTTCCCCTGGTTGGGGAGTCAGGAACCAGGGGGATACAGGGTAGATCATTTAGGACTGAGATGAGGAAACATTTCTTCACTCAAAAGGTGGTCAATCTATTGAATTCTCTACCACAGATGGCTGTGAAGTACATGGAACTGAATATATTCAAGAAAAAGAGAGAGATAATTGTTTTGCATTTTAACAGCATGAAGGGAGTTGGGAGAGAGCAGGAATATGGCTTTGAGATGGAGGGTCAGCCATGATCATACTGAATGACAGAGCACGCTCAAAGGGCCAAATGGCCTACTCCTGCTCCGAGTTTCTATGTGTCCATGTCTGTGTTACCTTCAATCTCTGTCCCTGGTTACTGAGTCCCTTACTGACGTATAAAGTGCCTTCCTACCCACCCTATCACTGCCCCAAATAATCCTATCCCCCTCTGTCATGTCCCCTCTCAACCTTCATTGCTCCAGGGAAAACAATCCTTTCCAAGCTTTCCCCACAGCTGGCCCTCCAGTCCAGGCAGCATCCTGGTAAATCTCTGCCCCCTCTCAAGTACAATCATGTCCTTCCCACAATCATGTCCTTCCCAGAATGTGGTGACCAGGACCTGTCTACCTCCCTCTCTCTATCTCCCTTTCTGACTCACATCTGCCACATCTTTCTCTCTACTACTACCTCTTTCTCCCACTGTTAATCTCTTTCATATTCTCTCTCTCTCTTTCTTTCTCTCTCTCACTCTGTCTCATAACCACTCTGTCCAACTCACTCACGCTTCCTCACTCAGTTGGATAATCTCTATTTCTCCATCTGTCTCTGTCTCCGTCACCCACTTCAATTGAAAGCCTCCAAATATTATCTGCCCCTTTCTATTCCTCCCTCTGTCTCTCTCCCTATCTCTCCGTATCCCAAACTAAAGTCTTTCTCCCTCCCTCTCTGTCATTTTGTCTCTAACCATACTCATGTCTGTCTCTCTCTCTCTCTCTCTCACACACACACACTCAACCCTACTCTCTCTCTCCCGATTCCCTTCATTCTTGGTCTCACTCCTCTTGTTCTTTCCCTCACTCTTTCCCTCACTCCATCCCTCTCAGTCACATCTTGTTTCTCTTCCTCTAGCCCTCAACCTTACCATTTCTACCTCCCTCTACCTCTCTCTTAGTCCCCTCACATATCTCAGATGCTCCTCCCTCTATCCCTTGATCACACAGACACTCTCGCTCCAACTCTCTCTGTCTCGCTTCTCTCTCTTTCACAGTGTCCTGGGTGGTGACAGTTGAATGCAGGACAAATCTCCCTCTGCTCTGCCCCACTAATGGATGTTAACCCTTGACCCCAGAAGCATGTCTTTTCCTGGAGTAAGGCACCATTTCTTGCATTGACCAGGGTTTGGCCTCTCTCAGAAAGATGGACAAATTCTTGTCAAATGAAGGGCAGTTCTGTGCTGTTGGCCTGTTCTCACTGGGGACTGGTTTGGACACAAAGCTCATTCCATGAAAGCCCAGCAGAGAGAGGAGATCCTCAGGCCATCAGTGTGAGCTAGACGGACAGGACAAACTCTGAGCCACTGACCCATCCTGTCCATTCACAACATTTCCAATCCCTTCCCCTCTCCTTCCCCTTCCATGATCAGTCTCTGAATCAGAGTGTTTCACTGGGATGAGTTATAACAGAAAGGTACTGAACCACACAGCAACCATGATGTCCATGATACACTGGACACTCCAACAGAGACCAATAAACATGGGCCTCCTATTCACTGGACCTTCCAATGGAGATGAGCAGGTGACTGAGTTTTTGAAGAAGTAATCAAGAAGAGAGATCAAGGTAGAGCAGTACACTCTGTCCACATGGACTTTAGCAAGGCCTTAGACAAGGTTCCCCATGGTAGACTGCTTAGTAAGATTATATCACATAGAATCCAAGGGAGAGCTAGCCAATTGGATATAAAATTGGCCTGATGGTAGGAGGCAGAGGCTGGTGAGAGAGGGTTGTTCTTCACACTGGAGGCCAGTGACCAGCCGTCTGCAAAATGAATAGATCCTGGATCCACTGTTGTTCATCATTTAAACGAACAATGTGGATGAGAAAATAGCAGGAATGGTCAGGAAGTTTGTGGCTGACATTAAATTTGTTGGCATCGTGGACAGGGAAGAAGGTTATCCAAGAGTGCAATGTCATCTTGATCAACTGGGCCAGTGGGTCAACAAATCCAGATGGAGTTTAATTTTGATAAATGCAAGGAGTTACATTTTGGTAAGACAAACCAGGACAGGAATTACACAATTAATGGTAGAGCCATGGGGAGTGTTGTTGAACAGAGAGACTGAGGGGTACAGGTACATAGTTCCTTGAAAGTGGGGCCACAGGTAGACAGGATGGTGAAGAAGGTATTTGGCACACTCACCTTCACTGGTAAAAGCAGGGAGTACAGGAGCTGGGACATCATGTTACAGCTGTACAAGGCATTGGGAAGGACACTTTTGGACACTTTGTACATTTCTGCTCAACCTGCTATAGGAAGGAAGTTATTACACTGGTTTGGGTTAAAGAAAGATTAACAGAGGTGTTACCAAAATTGGAGGGTTTGAATTATAAGGCGAGGATGGATAGGCCGAGATGTTCCAGAAGAGACCAGTGAACAACAGCCTCCCTCAAATGGGACTGTCCAGTACCTGAGCTGCAAACCCCACATCCTCTCCGTCACGTAGGTCTCTTATTTCAATCTCAGCAACACTGTCTGTTTCTCCACTACCTCAGCTCTTTGACCACAGAAACCCTAATTCCTGCTTGTCCCGCCTCCTAACTCTATGATTCCAATGTCCTCTCCCAGCTTCCTAAAGCCACATTCCATAAACTCCAACTTGTCTGATATGGAGTGGGCCCTTCACTGTCTTACCGATATGTCATTCCAGAATGACCCCTGACCTCACTGCCAGCCGATTGCCTCCATGTCCTCCCTCCTCCATCACGCTGTGTCCTGCTGCAGACTCACATTCCCTCCCTCCCCCTTCCATCCTCTGTCTCTGGTCTCCTGCCCATTGTTGCTTCCTCCATCCCACCATTGACAGCAGAGCCTTCAGACCCCTAGAGCATACTCTCTGACCTCGCGCCCTTCATCCCTCCCCCTCTCAATGGTTGTGCTGTTGAATATATTGTTCAGTTCAATCACTTTTGTTTCACGGTTCACTTGCCATGGATTTGCTGATTTATTCCAGTAAATCTAGTCTGGCCTATTCCCTGAGTTGGTTCAAACCTGTTTTGTTTGAGAAAACACTCATCTGTAAACTGGGTTGTCTGTTTCTCCCGATCTTTGTGTAAAGGTGAGACTAAGTGTGTGTAAGCTCTTATACAGCACAGACAGAGGTCACTGGGCTGATTGTGACTGTTAGTCAAATGAGTCCAATGAGTCCCATTTACCCAGCCCTTCCTGTATAATCCTGCAATTGTTTCCTTTTCAGCTATTTCTCCAAATGCCCTTTTGAAAGTTGCTGTTGAATCCACTTTCACTCACCTTGCAGACAGTCATCATGAACTCGCCGAATAAAAATGTTCCTGTCTTCTCCCTTGTCCTTCAGACCCTTTCTGAAATGTGTGCCCTCTGGTTACTGACCCTCCTGCCTGGAGAAACAATTTGTCCTGTATTTACTGCATCCAAACTCACTAATTGTGAACCCGTCATTGAGTGAGACCTATTTCCAGCACAGGGGGAGAACATTCAGCCTGTCAGGTAAATGCTGTCATTTCATGGAGCAATCCAGTCAGTCCCACCCCCTCCCCTACCCGACCCCCAGGGACTTGCAGGTTTATTTCCATCAAGAGTCCATCCAATCTGCATTTGTAATCACTGAGTGTCTTCATCTGCCTCACCTGAATGGGCACTAATTTCCAAGTCATTACCAATTGCTGCGAAAAACAAAGTTCTTCCTGACATCCTGTATCTCTTGCCCAACAAAATGTAAGGTATTCTCAATGTGAAGATGGGATTTTTTCTCCACACGGACTGTGCATTGGTCACCCTTACTGATACTGTCATGGACAGATACACCAGCAGCAGACATATTGGTGAGGGTGATAGTGAGTATGTTTTTCCCTCTTGTTGGTTCCCTCACCACCTGCCCCAGGTCCAGTCTAGCAGCTGAATCAGGTGGAGCGTGACCAGCTTGCTCAGTAGTGATGCTTCTGAGCAGGTCTTGATGGTGGACTCTGAATTCCCTTCCTCAGGGTATATCCTGCATCCTTCCCACCCTCAGTGCTCCCTCCAAGTGTTGTTCAACATGGAAGAGGACTGACTGCTTAGTTGAGGTTGGAGTGGAGGGCGGTGCTATGTGGTAATCAGCAGGAGGTTTCCTTCCCCATGTTTGACCTGCTGTCATGAGATTTCATGGGTTCCATAGTTAATGGTGAGGACTCACAGGGCAACTCCCTTCTGACTGTACACACCACTGTGTTGCCTCCCCTGCTTGGTCTATCCTCCCAGTTATAAATTGAATGAGGGAACAATTCTGTGCAGGTTTTACAGCTTGGAGACAGAGCTGCTGCTGGATTCTGTTTCTGATCTCCGAGCGCAGGCGTGTGTGTTTGGGAGAGAGTGACTGACACTTTTTCCATCACTGTGCTGTTTCTGCAAAAAGAAATCCCAGAACCAGCCTCCTGTGCTGTCAGATTCCAGGGAGTGCACATGGTTCACAGTTTTCTCCCATCTCAGTAACAAACACCAAGGTCCACAGAATCCTCAGTGCAGTCAGTAAGTCACCACCCAGTGGGAAGGATGTGGAGGAATACATCTGCAAGGAATTTACAGAAACCTGCAAATATGACAGAGTCCTTATAAATGCGGGGAAGGGGTCTTTAATTTCTGAATATAGACTGGGGTAGTAGCAATGTAATGGACAGAGAGGTACCAGAGTTGTGAGACTGTGTTCAGGTGAATTTTCAAATAGCATCGTGGCCAGTGAAGAAGGCTGTCTCGGAGTGCAGTAGGATCTTCATCAACTGGGCCAGTGGGCTGAGGAATGACAGATGGAGTTTAATTCAGATAAATGTGGGTGCTGTATTTTGGTAAGATAAGGTTTGGAAATAAATCTCATTCCATGAAGGCCTAGCAGAGAGAGGAGATCGTCAGGCCATCAGTGTGAGCTGGAGGAACAGGACAGGCTCTGACCCACTGACCCATCCTGTCCATTCACAACATGTTCCAATCCCTTCCCCTGTCCTTCCACTTCCATGATCAGTCTCTGATTCAGGCTGTTTGACTGGGATAAAGGTCAGAGCATCACACAGTTACAACAGAATGGAACTGACCCCACACCCACCATGGTGTCCATGATGCACTGGACACTCCACCAGAGTCCAGTAAACATGGAATTCAGTTCACAGGGCTGCATAATGGAGAGACATGGGCCTCCTTCCCACTGAACATCCCAAGAGAGATCAGTAAACATGGATCTCCTTCTGACTGGATCCTCCAAGAGAGACCGTAAACATGGACCTCCTTCAGATTGGATCATCCAGTAGAGACCAGTAAGCATAGGCCTCCATTCTATTGGACTCTCCAAAGGAGACCAGTAAACATGGACCTTTTTCCTGCTGGAACCTCCAAGAGAGACCAGTAAACATAGGCCTCCTATTCACTGGAGTTTCTGATGGAGATGAGCAGATGACTGAGTTTTTGAAGAATTATTCAAGAAGATAGATAAAGGTAGAGCTGTACACTCTGTCCACATGGAGTTAGGCAGGCCTTAGACAAGATTCCTCACGGGAAATTGTTTAATAAGATTATATCACATAGGATCTGGGGAGAGCTCGCCAATTGGATATAAAATGGGCCTGATGGTAGGAGGCAGAGGCTGGTGAGAGAGGGTTGTTCTTCAGACTGGAGGCCAGTGACCAGCCGTCTGCCACAAGAATCGATCCTGTATCCACTGTTGTTCATCATTTATATAAAAAAATTGGATGAGAAAATAGCAGGAATGGTCAGTAAGTTTGTGGCTGACATTAAAATTGTTGGCATCGTGGACAGGGAAGAAGGTTATCCAAGAGTGCAATGTCATCTTGATCAACTGGGCCAGTGGGTCAACAAATCCAGATGGAGTTTAATGTTGATAACTGCAAGGAATTGCATTTTGGTAAGACAAACCAGGGCAGGAATTACACAATTAATGGTAGAGCCATGGGGAGTGTGGTTGAACAGAGAGACTGAGGGGTACAGGTACATAGTTCCTTGGAAGTGGGGCCACAGGTAGACAGAGTGATGAAGAAGGTATTTGACATGTTCACTTTCACTGGTTAAAGCAGCGAGTACAGGAGCTGGGACATCATGTTACAGCTGTACAAGGCATTGGGAAGGCCACATTTGGACACTGTGTACATTTTTGCTCAACCTACTATAGGAAGGAAGTTATTACACTGGGTTGGGTAAAAGAAAGATTAACAGGGATGTTATCAAGATTGGAGGGTTTGAATTTCAAGGCGAGGATGGATAGCCGAGATGTTTTTCCAGGGAATGCAGGAGATTGAGGGTTGACCTTACAGAAGTTTATAGAATCACGAGGTTCATAGATTTTTCCCCAGGTAGGAGAGCCCGGTACAAGAAGGAATAGGTTTAAGTTCAGAGGGGAAAGAATGAGAAGGGACCAGAGAGGCAACATTTTCACACAGGGGACGGTGTGTATGTGCAATGAGCTGCCAGAGGAAGTGTTAGAGACGAGTACAATTACTACATTTCAAGGACATTTTTACAGGAACATGGATAGGAAGGATTTAGAGAGGATTGGGCCAAACACAGGCAAATGGCAAATGGGACTAGTTCAGTTTTGGAAACTTGGTCAGTATGGAGGAGTTGCACTGAAGGGCCTGATGCCACGCTGTAAACCTCTATGACTCTCTGCTGATATATACATGGGCCATCTTCCCATAGGACTAGTAAACATGGACCTCCTTCCCACTGGACTGTCCAGTACCTGAGTTGCAAACCCCATATCCTCTCCGTCATGTAGGTCTCTTATTTCAATTTCAACAACACTACCTCTGCAACTACACTGTCTCTGCGCTACCTCAGCCCCTTGACCACAGAAACCCTAAATCCGCGCGTCCCACCTCCAAACTACATGACTCCAATGTCCTTTCCCAGCTTCCTAAAGCCATATTCCATAAACCCCAACTTGTCTGATATAGAGTGGGTCCTTCCCTCTCTTACACGTAGTGTCGATACAGAATGACCCCTGACCTCACTACCAGCCAATTGCCTCCATGGCCTCCCTCCTCCATCACTCCGTGTCCTGCTGCAGACTCACATTCCCTCCCTCCCCCTTCCATCTTCTCTCTCTGGTCTCCTGCCCATTGTTGCTTCCTCCATCCCACCATTGACAGCAGAGCCTTCAGACCCCTAGAGCATACTCTCTGACCACCTCCATCGCTTCCCCTCTTGATGGTAGTGCTATTGAATATACTGTTCAGTCCCATTACTTTTGGTTCGTTGTTCCTTGCCATTGCATTGCCGACTTATTTCAGTAAATCTAGTCTGGCCTGTTTTCTGAGTTGGTTCAAGAGTGTTTTCCTTGAGAAAACACTCTTCTGTATACAGGGTTGTCTGTTTCTCCCAGTCTTTGTGTAAAGGTGAGACTAAATGTGTGTAAGCTCTTATACAGCACAGACAGAGGTCACTGGGCCGATTGTGACTGTTGGTCAAATTAGTCCAATTAGTCCCATTTACCCAGCCCTTCCTGTATAACCCTGCAATTGTTTCCTTTTCAGCTATTTCTCCAAATGCCCTTTTGAAAGTTGCTGTTGAATCTACTTCCACTCACCTTGCAGACAGTCACCATGAACTCGCTGGATAAAAATGTTCCTATCTTCTCTCTTGTCCTTCAGACCCATTCTGAAATGTGTGCCCTCTGGTTACTGACCCTCCTGCCTGGAGAAACAATTTGTCCTGTATTTACTGCATCCAAACTCACTAATTGTGAACCCCTCATTGAGTGAGACCTATTTCCAGCACAGGGGGAGAACATTCAGCCTGTCAGGTAAATGCTATCATTTCATGGAGCAATCCAGTCAGTCCCACCCCCTCCCCTACTCGACCCCCAGGGCCTTGCAGGTTTATTTCCATCAAGAGCCCATCCAATCTGCCATTGCAATCACTGAGTGTCTTCACCTGCTTCACCTGCATGGGCACTAATTTCCAAGTCATTACCAATTGCAGCTAAAAACAAAGTTCTTCCTGACATCCTGTGTCTCTTACCGAACAAAATGTAAGGTATTCTCAATGTGAAGATGGGATTTTGTCTCCACACGGACTGTGAGGTGGGCACTCTTACTGATACTGTCATGGACAGATGCACCAGCAGCAGACATATTGGTGAGGGTGATAGTGAGTATGTTTTTCCCTCTTGTTGGTTCCCTCACCACCTGCCCCAGGTCCAGTCGAGCAGCTGAATCAGGTGGAACTTGACCAGCTTGCTCAGTAGTGATGCTTCTGAGCAGCTCTTGATGGTGGACTTTGAAGTCCCTTACTCAGGGTATATCCTGCATCATTCCCACCCTCAGTGTTCCCTCCAAGTGTTGTTCAACATGGAAGAGGACTGACTGCTCAGTTGAGGTTGGAGGGGAGGGTGGTGCTATATGGTAATCAGCAGGGGGTTTCCTTCCCCATGTTTGAATTGCTGTCATGAGGCTTCATGGGTTCCATAGTTAATGGTGAGGTCTTCCAGGGCAACTCCCTTCCGACTGTACACACCGCTGTGTTGTCTCCCCTGCTTGGTCTATACTGCCAGTTAAAAACTGAATGAGGGAACAATTCTGTGCAGGTTTCACAGCTTGGAGACAGAGCTGCTGCTGGATTCTGTTTCTGATCTCCGAGTGCAGGCGTGTGTGTTTGTGAGAGAGTGACAGACACTTTTTCCATCACTGTGCTGTTTCTGCAAAAATTAAATCCCAGAACCAGCCTCCTGTGTTGTCAGATTCCAGCGAGTGCAGACAGTTCACAGTTTTCTCCTGTCTCAGTAACAAACGTCCAGCTGCTCTGAGCTCCTTCTTTCACTTCCTCTTTTGCTGAAGTTTCAACCTTGTAATCTGACAGTCTTTGCAGTTATTTTTTACACTGGGGCTTTCTGCTGTGGTCAGAATCTCTCATAATAAGTGTTCAATCAGTGACAATCACAGCAGCTAAGAGCAGTCAGGACTTAGGATCCCGGACTCACAGTAAAACATACTGGGAAGATAAAAGCCATCCTCTTCATCTCCTGGTACAAACTCCATCCCAATCCCTGGGAGTCTGCTGCACAATCAGACTCTTTACAATCGTGGCCACATCTCTGAGAATGATCTGAGCCCCATATCCTCCATATTATACAGACCAGCCACTGAAAATCTCAGTCATGCCTGTGGGACTCCAAACATGACCATTCCAATGTTGTTCTGGCACACATCACAGCAATCGCCCTCCATAAACCTCAGTTCATCCAAAATTCTGATGCCTGTATCCAAACTTGCATCAAGTCCTGTTCCTCCATCCTGAAGAAGGGCTCATGCCCGAAACGTCGATTCTCCTGCTCCTTGGAAGCTGCCTGACCTGCTGCGCTTTTCCAGAAACACCTTTTCAGCTCTGATCTCCAGCATCTTCAGTCCTCACTTTCTCCCTGTTTCCCCAACCTCCTGCACCCTGTGACTACATTGGCTCCTTGATCTTCAAGTTCTCAAACTTGTTCGCAAATCCCACTCTGCCCTCCACCCTCCCTATATCTGTAACCTCCTCCAAGCTGCCTCAGTCAGTGTGATCAGCAATCTTGGATGTATGGCTCTCTGTTTCTCCATCCAAGTCATTGAGAAATATCATAAAAAGCTGAGCTTCCAGCACAGATCCCTGGGGATACCACTATTCACATCATCCTCATTGGAGGATGCACACACTATCCCTCCTCTCTGCCTCCTACCTCCAAACTAATCCCTGACTAAAGACAAATACTTTTCTCTAATTGGCTTGAGGTAGGAAGCAGTGGGTAACAGTGGAAGGATGATTGTCAGACTAGAGGCCTGTGTCTAGTGGAGTGCCTCGGGGCTCAGTGCTGGGCCCATTACTCTTTGTTATCTTTATCAGTAACTTGGATGAGAATTTGCAAGCCATGATTGGGAAGTTTGCAGATGACATTACAATGGACATTGAGGAAGGTTATCAGAAATTGCAGCAGGACCTTGATCAGCTGGAGAAATGGGCAGAGAAATGGTGAAATGAGTTCAGAGAGATAATTGTGAGGTCTTGCACTTTAGGAAGTTTAATTGAGGTGGGAGTACCATGGTGAATGTTAAGGCCTTAAGGACTGTAGTGAAACAGAGAGATCTTGGAGTTCAGGTACATGGTTCTCTGGAAGTTGAGTCACAGTTTGACAGGGCAGTGAGGAAGGCTTTTGACACACTGGCCTTCATTAGTCAGGGCATTGAGTATAGAAGTTGGGAAGTTATGTTGCAACTGTACAGAACGTTGGTGAGGTCGCACTTGGAGTATTTGGTCATTTTGTTGTAGGAAGGATATTATGAAACTGGAACGAGTTCAGAGGAAATTTACAAGCATGTTGCCAGGACTCAACAGAGTTTTTGTGAGAAGTTGGACAAGCTAGAACTTTTTTCTGAGAGTGTAGGAGACTGAGGGTTTTTTTTTTAGAAGTGTATAAGACCTTGAGAGACATGGATAGGGTGAATGGACTCAGTCTTTTTCCCAAGGTTGGGGAATTGAAGACTAGAGAGCATCAGTTTTAGGTTAGAGTGGAAAGAATAAAATGGAACCTGAGGGACAACTTGTTTACACAGAGTTAGCGGTGAGTGGAAGTGATTGAGGCAGGTATATTAACAACTTTTAAAAAGGCATTTGGACAAATACATGGATAGGAAAGGCTCCAAAGGAATGGGCCAAGTGCAGGGAAATGGGGTTAGCATGGATGGACATTTTGGTCAGCACGGACCAGTGTGGACCAAAACACCTGTCTCTGTGCTGCAGGACTCGATGACTCTTTGACTCTATAATTCCATATGTTTCCATGTTTATGAACAGTCAGTCAAACACAGAAACAAAGGAACTAGGAGCAGGAGTAGGCCATTCAGCCCTTTGAGTAGGCTCTGTCAGTCAATATGACCATGGCTGATCATCCAACCTAGTCCCCTGTTCCCACTTTTTCCCCATAACCTTAATCCCTTTAGTCCTCAGAACTAGACCAATCTCCTTCTGGAAAACATTTAATGTTTTGGTCTCAACCG
This sequence comes from Chiloscyllium plagiosum, assembly GCF_037043375.1. NCBI lineage: Eukaryota > Metazoa > Chordata > Chondrichthyes > Orectolobiformes > Hemiscylliidae > Chiloscyllium > Chiloscyllium plagiosum. The sequence goes on along the minus strand of NW_028270147.1, from coordinate 106,557,802 downwards.
CTTTCTCTGACAGAATATCCCACCAGCTTCCCAGTCTCTAGCTAAAGAAATGTCTCCTCATCTCAGTCTGAAATAACCTTTCCCTTTTCTTTAAACTGTAATTCCTGGTTCTGGATTCTCCAGACATCAGGAACATACTTCCTGTGTTTTTCTGGTTTTGTCCTGTTCGGATTTTAAAAGTTCCAATGTGATTCATCTAAATCTTCTAAACTCCAGTGAATATAATCCTAACTGATCCAGTTTCTCATCAGATCTAAGTGCTGTCATCCCAGGAATCAGTCTGGTAAACATTTACTGCCCTCCCTCCACAGCCAGAACTTCCTTCCTCAGATAAGGAGACCAAAACTGCACACAATACAATCATAAAATCACACAGTACAGAACAGGCCCTTCAGCCCATTAACTGTGTACCAGTCAAACTACACTAAACCTACACCCGTCCCACTTTCCAAAATGAGGCCCATGGCTTGAATGTTATGACATTTAAACTGCTCACCCAAGTACTTTTTAAAGTTTGTGAGGTTTCCCACATCAACTACACTCCCAGGCTCTGCATTTCAGACCCACACCACACTCCGGGTAAAAAACATTTTCCTCAAAACATCTTGAAACCTCCTATCTTTCACACTGAATGTGAGCCTACCTGTTATTGAGCCTCCCAAGAAGGAGAACAGCTGCTTTCACTCCACCCTGTCCATTCCCCTCATAACCTTATACACCTCTATTAGGTCCCCCCTCCACCTTCTCTGCTCTGAAGAAAACAACTCAATCTGATCCAATTTCTCTTCATCACTGCGAGGTTCCATCCAACACAATATCCTGGTGATTCCCGTCTGCACCCCGTCCAGTGCAATCACCTCCTTCCTACAGTGTGGTGACCTGAACAGCACACAGTACTCCAGCTGTGGCCTAACCAATGTTCTGCTTAACTGCACCATATCCTCCTGCTTTTATAACCAATACCTGAAATGACAAAGGCAAGTGTCCCATCTGCCTTCATAACTGCTCTGTTAACCTGTCTTGCCACATTCAGGGATCAGTGGACAAGCACCCCAAGATCACTCTGTTCCTTTGAGCTTTCTCAGGTCAAAGAACAAGGGACAAAGAAAATTAAAAAAACAGAAACTGGCCCTTCGGCCTTCCAAACCTGCGCTGATCCAGAGCTTCTATCTAGACCTATCATCAATTTTCCAAGGATCTGTATCCCTCTGCTCCCTGCCCATTCATGCATCTATCTCGATACATCTTTAATGATGCTGTCATGCCCGCCTATACCACTTCCGCTGGTAAGGTGTTCCAAGTACCAACCACTCTCTGTGGAAAGAACTTTCCACGTATATCTCCCTTAAACCTTTCTCCTCTCATCTTGAACCCATGGTCCCTAGTAATTGAGCCCCTCACTCTGGGAAAAATCCTCTTGCTATCAACCCTGTTTATAGCTCTCATGATTTTGTAGACCTCTAGAAGGTCCTCACTCAATCTTCAACTTTCTATTGAAAATAATAATGCTAATCTACTCAACCTCTCTTCATAGCTCACTCCCTCCATATGAGACAATCCTGGTTAACCACCTCTGTACCCTCTCCAAGTATCCACATCCCTCTGGTAATGTGACCAGAACTGTATGCAGCATTCCAAATGTGGCTAAGCCAAAGTCTGTTACAATTCTAACATGACCTGCCTACTCTTGTACCCCAACCGATGAAGGAAAGCATGCCATCTGCCTTCTTGACCACTCTATCAACCTGCATTACCACCTTCAGGGTAAAATGGACCCGAACATCCAGATCTCTCTGCATCAATTTTCCCCCGGGCTTTCCATTCACTGTATAGTTTACTCCACCATCGGATCTTCCAAAATTCATCAGATCACATTTGCCCAGATTGATCTCCATCTGTCCATTGAACTTTCTCTGCCCAGCTCTCCAACTATCTATATTCTGCTGCATTCTCTGACAGTCCCCTTCACTATCTGCTACTCCACCAATCTAAGTGTCATCTGCAAACCTGTTAATCAGACCACCTATACCTTCTTCCAGATCATTTATATCTATCATAAACAAGAGTGCTCCCAGAATGGATTCCTGTTCTCCATTTTGAGAAACTCCCTTCCACTACTACTCTCTGTCTCCTGTTGCCCAGCCTGTTCTCTATCTATCTAGCTAGTACACACTGGACGCCATGTGACTTTAATTTCTCCATCAGATTACATGGGGAACGTTATAAAACACTTTACTGAAGTCCATGTGTATGACATCCACAGTTCTTCCCTAATCAGTCAACTTTGTCACTTCTTCAAAAATTCTACAAAGTAGGTAAGACATGACATTCCCTGCACAAAATCATGCTTCCTATCATGGATACATCCATTTTCTTCCAAATCAGTATCTGTTCCAGCAACTTCCCTTCCACTGATGTCAGGCTCACCGCTTGATAACTACCTGGATTATCCTTGCTAATCTTCTTACACAAGGGGACAACATTAGTTCTTCTCCAGTCCTCTGGGACCTCACCGGTGTTCAAGGTTGCCACAAAGATATCTCTTAAGGCCCCAGCTATTTCCTCTCTTGCTTCCCACAGTACCCAGGGATAGATTCCGTCCTGACCTGGGGACTTGTTCACCTTAATGCCTTTTAGAATACTCAACACTTTCTCCCTCCTTAAACCGGCTTGACCTAGAGTAATCAAACATCTATCCTCAACTTCAGCATCCATCTTCTCCCTCTCCTTGGTGAATACCAAAACAAACTACTCATTGAGAATCTCTCCCATTTTCCCTGACTACACGCATAACTTTCCTCTATCCTTGAGTAGGCCAACCCACTCTAGTCATCCTCTTGTTCCTTATATATGAATACAAGACTTTAGAATTTTCCTTAACCCTGTTTGATATTTCGTGACCCCTTTTAGTCCTTTTAATTCCTCATTTCAGATCGGTCCTAGTTTCCCAATATTCTTCCAAAGCTTTGTCTGTTTTCAGCCAACTAGACCTTATGTATGCTTCCTTTTTCCTCTTAGCTAGTCTCACAATTTTACCTGTCATCTAGGGTTCCCTAATCTTGCCATTTCAATCCCTCATTTTCACAGGGACATGTCTGTCCTGCACTCTAATCAACCTCTCTTTAAAAGCCTCCCACATATCAAATGTGGATTTACCTTCGAACAGCTGCTCCCAATCTACATTCCCCATCTCCTGCCGAATTTTGCTATAGCTGGCCTTCCCCCAGTTTAGCCCTCTTCCTTTCGGACCACTCTCATCTTTGTCCATGTGCATTCTAAAAACTTACGGAATTGTGGTCACTCTTCCCAAAGTAATCCCCGACTGAGATTTCAACCACCTGGCTGGGCTCATTCCCCAACACGAGGTCCAGTGTGGCCCCTTCCCAAGTTGAACTATTTACATACTATGTAAAATCCTCCTGGGTGCTCCTTACAAATTCTGCTCTGTCTAAACCTGTAACTTTAAGTGAATCCCTGTCAATGTTGGGAAAATTTAAATCTCCCATCACCACCACCCTGTTGCTCCTACATCTTCCGTAATCTGTTCACATATTTGACCTCTATCTCACGCTTGCTGTTGGGAGGCCTGTAGTACAGCCCCAGCATTGTTACTGTCCCCTTCCTGTTTCTGAGGTCTGACCAAATTGCCCCTCTTCTCAAGTCCTCCATAGTGTCTTCCTTCAGCACAGCTGCGATATCCTCTCTGACCAGTAATGCCACTCCTCTCCCCCTTTTACCTCCCTCTCGAACCCATCTGATACATCTGTATCATGGGATATTTAGTTGCCAATCTTGCCTTTCCCTCAACCAAGTCTCAGTAATAGCAATAACATTATACTACCAGATACAAATCCAAGCCCTGAATTCCTCTGCCTTACCTACTACACTTTTTGCATTAAAACAAATGCATCTCAGGCCACCTGTCCCTTTGCATTCATCATCTACCTTCTTACCCTTAGTCACGCTGATTTCATTACTTAGTTCCTTACAGGCTTTAGTTACTACGTCCTTACTGTCCACTAACCTCCTCATTTGGTTCCCATCCCTCTGCAACATTAATTTGAACCGTCCTTAAGAACGTGAGCAAAAGTAGCCTGGAGGACATTGGTTCCAGACCTGCCCAGGTGCAGACTGTCTGATTTGTAATAGTCCCACCTCCCCCAGAACCAGTCCCAATGTCCCAAAATCTGAACACCCCCCACCCCCCCCCACCGCGCCATCTCTCAAGCCACTCATTCATCCTGTAGGCGGCACAGTGGTTAGCACTGCTGCCTCACAGCGTCAGAGAGCCGGGTTCAATTCCCGCCTCGGACGACTGACTGTGTGGAGTTTGCACGTTCTCCCCGTGTCTGCGTGGGTTTCCTCCGGGTGCTCCGGTTTCCTCCCACAGTCCAAAGATGTGCAGGGCCAGGTGAATTGGCCATACTAAATTGCCCATAGTGTTAGGTAAGGGGTACATGTAGGGGTATGGGTGGGTTTCGCTTCGGCGGGTCGGTGTGGACTTGTTGGGCCGAAGGGCCTGTTTCCACACTGTAATGTAATGTAATGTAATCTAATCTAATCTATTCTTCCATGTCTACTCTGACTAGTATGCGGCACTGGTTGCAATCCTGAGATTACTACCTCTGAGGTCCTTATTTTTAATGTGGTTCCTAACTCCCTAAATTCTGCGTGTAGGGCCTCATCCCGTTTATTACGTATACCATTGCGGCCTACGTACACCATCACAGCTAGCTGTTCACCCTCCCCCTTCAGAGCTATTCGGGAGTCTCGTTTTCATCCACAGAACCACCTATCTATTCCCCTTACAAAGTCCAAATAAACCACATCCACTGGCTCACCCTTATCAAATCCACTCACTACATCCTCAAACAATTCCAGTCGATTTATTAAGCATGATTGTTCTTTTGACAATCCATGCTGACTCTGTCCAATTCTGTCACTGTTTTCTCAGTGCTAAGCTATAAAATATTTTACAATGAATTTGAGCTTTTTCTCCACGACAGATGTCCGGATAATTGGTCTAAAATTCCCTAAAGTAAATGCTCAATGTTTCCCTTCATGGAAAAGTAAGGGCTACACAGAAAACCACTGAGTGACCACTAGGACAAGATCCAGAACACAGGAGGATCAGAAAGCTGAATTGTATCGATTTTAATGGAAGGAGCTTGACAAGTCATGTGGTTGAACTGAGAGCATTAAACATCACGTGGGGATATAGAGTCATCGAGACATAGAGATGTACAGCATGGAAACAAACCCTTTGGTCCAACCTGTCCATGCCGACCAGATGTTCCAACCCAATCTAGTCCCACCTGCCAGCACCCAGCCCACATCCCTCCAAACTCTTTCTATTCATATGTCCATCCAAATGCCTTTTAAATGTCGCTAGTGTACCAGCCTCCACCACTTCCTCTGTCAGCTCATTCCATATACGTACCACCCTCTGTGTGAAAAAGTTACCCCTTACGTCTCTTTTATATCTTTCCCCTCTCATCCTAAACCTCTGCCCTCTAGTTCTGGACTCCCCCACCCCAGGGAAAAGACTTTGTCTATTTATCCTATCCATACCCTTCATAATTTTGTAAACTTCTATAAGGCCAACCCTCAGCTTTCAATGCTCCAGGGAAAACAGCCCCAGCCTGTTCAGCTTCTCCCTATAGCTCAATTCCTCCAACCCTGGCAACATCCTTGTAAATCTTTTCTGAACCCTTTCAAGTTTCACAACATCTTTTCAATAGCAAGGAGACCAGAAAATTTCAACAGTGCCCAAACCAAAGTCCTGTACAGGCGCAACATGACCTACCAACTGCTGTACTCCATACTTTGACCAATAAAGGAAAGCATAGCAAACACCTTCTTCAATATCCTGTCTACCTGTGACTCCACTTTCAAGGAGCTATGAACCTGCACTCCAAGGTATCTTTATTCAGCAACACTCCCTCGGACGTTACCATTAATTGTATGAGTCCTGCTAAGATTTGCTTTCCCAAAATGCAGCACCTTGAATTTATCTGAATTATCTGCGTGGGTTTCCTCCGGGTGCTCCGGTTTCCTCCCACAGTCCAAAGATGTGCAGGTCAGGTGAATTGGCCATGCTAAATTGTCCGTAGTGTTAGGTAAGGGGTAAATGTAGGGTTATGGGTGGGTTGCGCTTCGGCGGGTCGGTGTGGACTTGTTGGGCCGAAGGGCCTGTTTCCACACTGTAAAGTAATCTAATCTAATCTAATCTAAACTCCAGCTGCCATTTCTCAGCCCATTGGCCCATCTGATCAAGATCCTGTTGTAATCTGAGGTAACCTTCTTTGCTGTCCACTACACCTACAATTTTGGTGTCATCTGCAAATTTACTAACCATATCTCTTATGCTATTTCATATGCTGTTGCATTGTCTTTTTGGAATATCATATTGTTGCAATTGCTGAGACATGATTGAACAAAGATAGGACTGGCAGCTCAACATTCCAGGGTAGAGAAGTCTCAGGTGGGATAGACAGGGTGCAAGAGAGGTGGGTGTGTTGCATTATTGATAAAAGAAACCATGACTGCAGTATTGCTACTGAAGGAGAATTTCTTGGAAGAGTCTTCAAATGACGCCGTCTGGGTAGAGCTAGACAAAAGGACAATCACTTTGCTGGGATTATACTACAGGCTCTTCAATAGTCAGATGGAGAGAGAGGAGCAGATATGTCGGCAAATCACTGAGAGGTGTGAGAGGAATGGAGTTATATTAGCAAGGAATTTCAACTTCTCTAACATAAACTTTATGTTTGACTTCATGTGAATGGAATTTTTAAAGTCCAACCAGGAGAGCTTTTGGTGCCAGTACGTAGATAGTCCCATAGACATGGGCAGTGCTGGGCTCAATCTGAGGTAATGTCAAATTGTTGAAGAGTCAATGGGTGAGCATTTTGGAGATAGTGAACATAACTCCGTACGTTTCCTAATTATTATGGAAAGGAATAAGAATAGTGCAGAAGTTAAGTGTCTAAAGTGAGGCAAGGCCAATTTCAATTTCATTAGACAGGATCTGGCAAATACAGACTGGGAGCAGTTACTTGGAGGTCAGTCTACATTTGGAAAGTGGGGATCTTTTTAATGTAGTTCAGGGCCAGCTCAGAAAGAAAGGCAAGGACTGCAGCTCCTGGGATCTTGGATGTCAAAGGACATGGATAGTTTGAGAAAGAAAAAGGAGGAAGCATATGCCAAGTACAGAGCATCAAAAAGAGGGGAGGCCATTCAGGAGGAGAGAAAGTGTGGGGAGGTGCTTAAAAAATAGGAGGACAAAGAGGAGCCATAAAATATCTTTGGTAACCTGATCCCCTCACCCCAGAATACTTTGGAAAGTGGCACGAGGAAGAATAGATGCACTCGTGGTCACCTTTCAAACTTCTTGACTCTGGAGCAGTTCCTATGGATTGGGGAATGGCTAACATAACTCCACTATTTAAGAAGGGAGACAGAGAGAACACAGTGGTTTTTGTAGACCGGTTAGCTTGACATCAGTAGTGGGAGAAATACTGGAGTCCATTATAAAAGATGTGCAGCAAATTTTGTTGTAACCTGCACCTTATGAACTCGCACTCTTAACAAACCGGCAAAAGTTATATCCCTCAAATGCCAGAAAGTTTATTAATATATCATTCTGTCCAATTATTATACATTACAATATATTAACTTCAGAGTAAATATACTTGTTTTTCAATTGAATATCCACATGAAATATCAACAATTGATTCAATTTCGAGTCAATTTCTCCTCAAACACGGCGACCTGCCGCAATGCCCAGGTAATCAGTTGAGTGTGAGTGAGAAGGATATGGGGAGAAAGTGGGCTATTCTAGATACAAAGCATTGCTGACCACAATCATCATCTAGTGGCCTGCTGTCAGGAGCTGAACAAGAAAGAAAGAGTCATTAAGCTGAACAAGAAAGTTTGCAATTAAAGATGCCTAAGTTAAGTTCATAAGTCACATAATCTGCACCTTTTGAACCGGCACTCTTGAGAAACCGGCGAAAGTTATATCCCTCAAATGCAACAAAGATTAATATTTCATTCTTTGCAATTATTATAGTTGAAAAAAAAGTTTCATAGTTATTATGGAACCAGATAAGGGCAGTGCAGAGGTTAAGTGTCTACATTGTCAGGGACAAGAGAGAAAGAGTCATTAAGCTGAACAAGAAAGTTTGCAATTAAAGATGACCACGTTAAGTACATAAGTCACATACTGAGAGCAAAAGGATCTGCCTGGATTCTGGAAAGGTAGGAGCGGTAGCAGTGATGTGATGACTGACAGATGTGAAAACAGTGGAAGGATTTGCTGGATTCATCAAATATGAAGTACCAATTTCTAATTAGAGTGACAATCACGATGCAAGCCAACTATTCCCATCCCAACTGCTGGTATTATTGGACAACACAGATCTCAGAACAAACCCAAAAACCACTGAAGAAATGCACTTGGTCTGCAGCATCTGTCGAGCATAAGCATGCAATGGCAAGGCGGCATGTTGGGAAGTTGATGGTGAAGGGTTGTCTTTGTAATTGGAATCCTGTGACCAGTGGTGTATCATTGGGATTGGGGCTGCGACCCTTTCTGTTTGGAATGTACATTAATGAATTGACTGTGATTGTACAATTAGAAAGTTTTCAGATGCCACATAAATTGGTGGTGTTGTTGATATTGATTTGATTTTTATTTTATTGTCACATGGACTCAAGTACAAAAGCATTGGAGTATAGTAAAATGTATGTGATGTCACCTTGTAAGGAGCCATCTTAGGTACAAGGACCGAGATACAGACTCTTAAGAACAAGGTAAAAAGAAAGAATAAGTTTAAAAGTTACACGTTACAGACATCTTGACCTTTTTAGTTTTAAGAAGAAAATAAAGAAATAAATCATTATTTCAATCATTATAGTCTTGCTTAAGCGCTTAACTACCATGGGATCATACTTTGAGTCATCACTTCGAGACCGGAAGGCAAACTGAGGCTGTGGTGGGTTGAAAGACCACCTTATACAGCAAAAGATCACCCTGAGGGCCAAGAGACAACCACGCTGGGCCACTGAGAGATCACCATGCCAGGCCGAGAGTCCATCACGCTGGAGCGACAGTCGAGCATACTGAGCCGAGAGGCCGCCACATTAAACTGAGAGCCCAACACGTCAGACCGAGAGTCTGCCTCACCGAGCTGGGAGGTCTCTCTGCCAGGTCAGGACTCTGCCACACCAAGTCAAGAGACCGCAACACTGGGGCTGCACTGTTCAGAGGCCTGGCAAGTGAGGCTGGGAGTCCGTGTCTGGGAGAGAAAAGAAGAGAGAACGACAAAAGAAAAACACAAAAGAAAATAAAAACCAGTGGAAGAAAAAGCAGGAAATGAAACAGATCGAGCAGATCAACTTGGTCTGAAGAATCCGACTCTGCCGCCATCTTCGATTACTGGGTCTTAGGCTACAGTCTGATATTGATCAGCTGGTAATTGGGCAGATCAATGGCAGATGGAATTAATCCCGATAAGTGTGAGGTAGTTCAATTTGGGAGGTCTAATAAGGGAAGGATATACACAATGAAAGTTATGTGCCTTGGGTGTCATTGTGCCTGAATCACAGAGGGTTGGTCTGCAGGTACAACAAGTAATTAGGAAGGCAAATGGAATTTTGTCCTTCATTGCTAAAGGGATTGAATTTAAAAAGCAGAGAGGTTATGCTGCAGCTGTACAGGATGCTGGTGAGGCCACACCTGGAATACTTTGTGCAGTTTTGGCCTCCTTACTTGAGAAGGATGTACTGGCACTAGAAGGGGTGCAGAGAAGGTTAATTCCAGGGTTGAGGGGGTTGGCTGATGAGGAGAGACTGAGTTGACTGGGATATATTCATTGGAACCTAGAAGAATGAGGGGGGATCTTATAGAAACATATAAAATTATGAAAAGAATAGATAAGACAGAAGTAGAGAGAATATTTCCACTGGCAGGTGAAACTTGGACAAGAGGGCATCGCCTCAAAATTAAGGCGAGCAGATTTAGGATTGAATTGAGAAGGAACTTCTTCAACCAGAGGGTCGTAAATCTATGAAATTCCTGGCCCAGTGAAGTAGTTGACGCTACTTCAGTCAACATTTTTAAACATTTATAGGAATTAAGAGATAAGATGAGAGCGCAGGTAAGTGGAGTTGAGTCCAGGAAAAGATTAGATTAGATTAGATTACAGTGTGGAAACAGGCCCTTCGGCCCAACAAGTCCACACCGACCCGCCGAAACGAAACCCACCCATACCCCTACATTTACCCCTTACCTAACACTACGGGCAATTTAGCATGGCCAATTCACCTGACCTGCACATCTTTGGACTGTGGGAGGAAACCGGAGCACCCGGAGGAAACCCACGCAGACACGGGGAGAACGTGCAAACTCCACACAGTCAGTCGCCTGAGTCGGGAATTGAACCCGGGTCTCTGGCGCTGTGAGGCAGCAGTGCTAACCACTGTGCCACCGTGCCGCCCACAAAAGATCAGCCATGATCTTATTGCACAGTGGAGCAGGTTCGAAGGGCCAGATGACCTACTCCTGCTCCTAGCTCTTATGTTCTTATGTTCCTTGGGAGTAGTGAGGAACAAAGGGACCTTGGTGTTCAACTACATCGATCCCAGAAGGTATCAGCACAGCTAGACAGGGTGGTGAAGAAGGCACATGGGATGCTAGCCATCATTAGCCAGGGTGTAGAATATTGGAGTAAGGAAGTCTCGTTGTTAATTTACAGAGCATTGGTTTGGCCATATCTGGAATACTGCGTACAGTTCTGGTCATGACACTGTTGGAAGAACATGATTGGACTGGAGAGGGTGTAGAGGAGATTCACCAGGATGTTGCTTGGGATGAAAAGTGTTAGTTATGAGGAGAGAGACTGGATAGACTGGGTTTGTTTCCTCTGGGGCAGAGGAAGCATTGGGGGGGGGGGGGGGGGGTGGTGGGGAGGGCGGTGGGGTGGGTAGTGAATCTGATTAAGGTATACAAAATTCTGACAGACATAGACAAAGTCAATCGTGATCATCTTTTCCCCATGGCAGACATGTCTATGACCGGAGGGAATAAGCTTAATGTGATGAAAAGGTGGTTTAGAGGGGAATTGAGGATTGTTTTCTTTCTCCAGAGGGTGGTAGAAATATAGACAATAGACAATAGGTGCAGGAATAGGCCATTCAGCCCTTCGAGCCTGCACCGCCATTCAATATGATTATGCTGATCATTCCTAATCAGTATCCTCTTCCTGCCTTATCTCCATAGCCCTTGATTCCACTATCTTTGAGAGCTCTATCCAACTCTTTCTTAAATGAATCCAGAGACTGGGCCTCCACTGCCCTCTGGGGCAGAGCATTCCATACAGCTACTACTCTCTGGGTGAAGAAGCTTCTCCTCATCTCTGTCCTAAATTTTTAAGCTGTGTCCTCTGGTTCGGCACTCACCCATCAGCGGAAACATGTTTCCTGCTGACAGAGTGTCCAATCCTTTCATCATCTCAATCAGATCCCCTCTCAGTCTTCTAAACTCAAGGGTATACAAACCGAGTCGCTTCAGTCTTTCAGTGTAAGGTAATCCCGCCATTCCAGGAATTGACCTCGTGAACCTACGCTGCACTCCCTCAATGGCCAGAATGTCTTAACTCAAATTTGGAGACCAGAACTGCACACAGTACTCCAGGGCCCTGTACAGCTGCAGAAGCACCTCTTTGCTTTTATACTCAATTCCTCTTGTTATGAAGGCCAACATGCTATTAGACTTCTTCACTACCTGCTGTACCTGCATGCTTGCCTTCATTGATTGGTGTACAAGAACACCCAGATCTCTCTGTTATGCCCCTTTACCTAAATTGATTCTATTGAGGTAGTAATCTGCCTTCCTGTTCTTGCCATCAAATGGATAACCATACATTTATCCACATTAAACTGCATCTGCCATGCATCTGCCACTCACCTAACTTGTCCAGGTCACCCTGTAATCTCCTAACATCCTCATCACATTTCACCCTGCCAACCAGCTTTGTATCATCAGCAAATTTGCTAATGTTATTGCTGATACCATCTTTTATATCACTAACATATATTATTAAAAGCTGCGATCCCAGCACGGATCCCTGCGGTACCCCACTGGTCACTGCCTGCCATTTCGAAAGTTTATCACTACCCTTTGTTTCCTATCAGCCAACCAATTTTCAATCCAATCTAGTACTTTGCCCCCAATACCATGCGCCCTAATTTTACTCACTAACCTCCTGTGTGGGACTTTATCAAAAGCTTTCTGAAAGTCCAGGTACACTACATCTATTGGATCTTCAGAGTTACATCCTCAAAAAATTCAAGAAGATTAGTCAAGTATGATTTCCCTTTCATAAATCCATACTGACTCTGTCCTATCCTGTTACTACTATCCAGATGTGCAGGAATTTCATCCTTTATAATAGACTCCAGCATCTTTCCCACCACTGAGGTCAGACTAACTGATCTATAATTTCCTGCTTTCTCTCTCCCACCTTTCTTAAAAAGTGGTATAACATTAGCCACCCTCCAAACCTCAGGAACCGACCCCGAATCTATCGAGCTCTGGAAAATAATCACCAACGCATCCATGATTTCCCGAGCCACCTCCTTCAGTATCCTGGGATGTAGACCATCAGGCCCCGGAGACTTATCAACCTTCAGACCTAACAGTCTCTCCAACACCAAATCCTGGCAAATATAAATTCCCTTAAGTTCAGGTCCTTCAGCCACTGTTACCTCAGGGAGATTGCTTGCGTCTTCCCCAGTGAACACAGATCTGAAGTACCAATTCAATTCTTCTGCCATTTCTTTGTTTCTGCTATATTCTCCTGTTTCTGTCTTCAAGGGCCCAATTTTAGTCCTAACCATTTTTTTGCCTTGCACATACTTAAAAAAGTTTTACGATCCTCCTTTATATTATTGGCCAGTTTACCTTCGTACCTCATTTTCCCTCTGTGTATTTCCTTCTTAGTAATCCTCTGTTGCTCTTTAAAAGTTTCCCAGTCCTCAGTTTTCCCTCTTATCTTTACTATGTTATACTTTTTCTGTTTTAACTTTATATGTTTCTTAACTTCCCTCGTCAGCCACGACCGCCCATGCCTCCTCCTGGGATCTTTCTTCCTTTTAGGAATGAACTGATCCTGCAACTTCTGCATTATACGCAGAAGAATGTGCACATAGAATGTGCTGCCTGAGAAGGTGGTGGACGCAGCTCCTCTCACAACATTTAAGACACATCCAGATGAGAACATAAAATGCCAGGGCATGGAAGGCTATGGACCAAGTGCAGGTAAATGGGATTAGTGCAGTTTGGTGTTTACTGATCGGCATTGACATGATGGGCAGAAGGGCCTGTTTGTTTGCTGTATGACTCTATGACTATGAAGAGAAGGAGGCATTTTTCATGTCAATTGAGAAGATATTTAAACAAGTGAGGTGAGGAAAAACAATGGAGCTTGCCCATGCAAAAATGAACTTGGGAAGCACAAGACGTTTCTATATCCCTGCCAGAGGAACATTCTCAGGATCACGAGGAAGTAAAAAGGTGAAAAACACATATGCATTGATCCCACAAACATACAGACAGATGTTTCAGAACTTACAGAAACAGCCTCCACAAACTTCTACTCAGTTTGAGAGAATTCAGCAAAATAATGTTGACAGGTGGATAAGAGCATTAAAGGCTGAGAATACTTACAATGCTGTCGGAGAAATTATTCTCTGAGAAGGATTTAAAACTTCCTTCCCGTCTAGAATCAGAATTCATGTAAAAGCCTGAAGGGGAACAACAACATGACAAGCAGCTAGAATGGCTAATGATTATAGACTTCATTAAAGCCAAAACCCTGCAGATGCTGGAATCCAAAGTGGACAAACAGGAGGCTGGAAGAGCACAACAAGCCAAGCAGCATCAGGAGGTGGAGAAGTCACCTGATGGGAGACCGATCCAGAAAACTTATTCCCATCAGGCCCAGAAATGGGAGTAAAATAAAAATTGGGAGTGTGTGTGGAAGGCAGGTAGACAGGGGAGAGAATAGACAGGAGGGACCTGCCCGAGAACTACTCTTCAGATTCAGAAAGAAATTGCTGAGGGTGGAAGCAACGATCAAAAGTTTAAATGATTCTCTTGGAATAAGGTGGGCCATGTGCATATGGAATGTTGAAAGCTGTGAGGTAGACCCAGAATTTTTATGGGAGTTAATAAAAAAGAGTCAGAGGAAGGAATGCAAACAGATAATCCCATGGAGCAGGTTGTAGCTGTAAGTATAACAAAAAGGCTGGAGGTGAATTCTGTCATTAGTAAAGGAAGTTGGAAGGTAGATGAGAGGTGGACAGGATTTTTATCAAAAGGGATGGTGACTCCTTTTTCTTCAACTGAACACAGAATCAAACTGAGAGATACAGGGGCAACACAGTGACTTTTACTGGAGAAAGAATTGATTTTCCCTCTAGAGAGCTCGATGGGAGCTAAGGTATTAATCAATGGGATTGGTGGAGAATATATTCCACTTCAATTGTATAAAGTGCAACTGGAATGTGATTTGTTATCAGGAGAAGTAATTGTCGGAGTGGGGAAAACATTCCCTGTTGAGGGAGTTGATTTCCTTCTGGGGAATGTTTTGTCAGGATTAAAGGCAGTATCTTCCCCAATGATTGCAGAATGTCCAAAGGAGGGCCAAGAAACAGAACAATGACAGGAACAGGTTCCTGGTCTCTCTCCTTCGTGTGAGGTAACCAGGGCAATGGTTAAACAAAACCCATCAATAAGGGGTGATGTGACACCACAGCAAGTGAAATGATTGCTGAAACTTTCCGAAAGGGTGAAGATAATCCAGGTGGAGTGTTTGGTATGAGGTCACTAATTACAGCAGATCCAAAAAGCAGATCCCGAATGAAATAAATGAGCACAGTCAGCTCATACTGAGGTCGAGGCTGGAGGGGTTTCAGAATTCTATTATCTTCAGAATGGAGCACTGATGAGGAAGTGGAGACCCCTCCCCCCCTCTCCATGGACCCCCAGATGAAGAATGGTTGGTTAGACATTGGCTAGTGGTACTACCCAGCTATCGTAGGGAGATATTGTGAGAAGCACATCAGATTTCCATGACAGGACCATGGGGATTTGGAAATTGTCCAATTGTCCACAGGCATCCAGAATCAGGTGTTTTATTGAGCCAAAAATATATGAAGTTGTGGCACAGTTTTATAAATGTATCATACTTGAACTCATCTTTACCAATCTGCCAGCTGCAGATGCATCTGTCCACGAAAGTACCAGTAAGGGTGACCACCGCACAGTCCTTGTGAAGACCAACACCTGCCTTCACATTGAGAATAGCCTCCATTGTGTTGTGTGGCACTATCACGAGACTAATTGGGACAGACTTACAACCAATCTCACAACTCATGACTGGGCATCCATGAGGCACTGTGGGCCATCAACAGCAGCAGAATTGTGCTCCAGCCCCGACTGGACCATTATCATTAAACCAGGGGATCAACGCTGGTTCAATGGAGAATTCAGGAGGGCATACCAGGAGCAGCACCAGTCATTCATCAAGATGAGGTATTCCTGTATTCCTGATGAAGGGTTTTTGCCTGAAAGATTGATTTTACTGATCCTCAGATGCTGCCTGAACTGCTGTGCTTTTCCAGCACCACTCTAATCTAGACTCTGGTTTCCAGCATCTGCAGTCATTGTTTTTACCAAGATGAGTTATTTACCTGGTGAAACCACCAAACAGGACTCCTTGCATGCCAAGCAGCACAAGCAGCAAGTGACAGACAGTATGAGACAACCCACAACCAATGGATCAGGTCTAAGCTCTGCAGTCCTGTCACATCCAGTCATGAGTACTGGTAGACGATTAAACATATCACTGGATGAGAGGGCTCCACAAAAACCCCCATCCTCAATGATGGAAGAGTCCAACACATCAGGGCAAAAGATAAGGCTGAAGCTTTTGCAGAAATCCTCAGCCAGAAGTTCTGAGTGGGTGATCCATCTTGGCCTCCTCCAGTGGTCCTCAGCATTAAAGAAAACTGTCTTCAGTCAATTCGATTCAGTCCACGTGTTATCAAAAAATGGGTGGAGGCACTGGGTACTGCAAAGACTATGTGCCCTGACAACATTTTGGTAATAGTACTGAAGACTTGTGCTCCAGAACTTGCCACTTCCCTAGCCAAACTGTTCCAGGAAAGCTATAACACTGGCATCTGCCCAACAATGTGGAAAATTTCCCAACTATGTCCTGTACATAAAAAGCAGGACAAATCCAAGCCAGCCAGTTAACGACCCATCAGTCTCCTCTCGATAATCGGGAAAGTGATGGAATGTGTCATCAACAGTGCTATCAATCAGCACCTGCTCAGCAATAACCCGCTCAGTGATGCCCAGTTTGGGTTCCGCCAGGGTCACTCAGCTCCTGGCTTCATTACAGATTGGTTCAAACATGGACAAAAGAGTTGAATTAGGGATGAGCAATAAATGCTGGCCTTGGGCAACTGGGGATAAGCAACAAATGCTGGCCAGCCAGTGATGCTCACATTACACAAAATGAATAATTTTTAAAAAAAACTTGTCAAGTTATAGGTAAACCTCAACATGTGATTGAACCAGCATCCTTAATTCCTCTCCCAGTTTTTGAGGAACCATTCAGTCGTGTATAGGTGTGTCAAGTAGTGAGTATAATGGATGAGGGGATGAGAAAAATCATGAGATCCAAAGACAATTGGACAATTTCCAAAGTGAACTTCCTCCTATGAGGTGAACAAATTCAGAGATGGAATTTGGAAGGATGAGGGGGAATCTCAGTGAAACATACTGTATGCTGAGAGGCCTGGATAGAGTAGACATGGAGAAGATGTTTCCACTTGGCAGAGAGAGTGAGGGCACAGCCTCAGAGTGAAGGGACCATCCTTTGGAACTGAGATGAGGAGAAGTTTTTTCATCCAGAGAGTGGTTAATCTGTGGATTAATCATTGCCGCAGAATGCTGTGGAGGCCAAGTCATTGAGTTTATTTAAGACAGAGATAGATGGATTCTTGATTGGTAGAGGGATCAAGGGTAATGGAGAAAAGGCAGGAGAATGGGGTTGACAAACAAATCAATTATGATCGAATGGCAGAGCAGACGTGATGGGCTGAATGGCCTAACTCTGCACTGATACATGGTCTTTAAAAGATACACTTAGGTGTCCCAGATTAATCGAACATGATGTGGATGTAGGTTATTCAGACCCAATAAAACAAAATCCATTTTGATTAAAACCAGAGAAGCAAGCCAAAGTAACAAATGAAGCTCAATGCTTGTTGGTGAATCAATTGATTGAACTGTCAGAGTAATTGGAGTTCTCTTGTGTAGGATTGAGCAAAAGTCAGTATCATCTAAAACCCTGGATTTTTTTTTTTAATAGCTGCCTGGAACTATTGTTCTGCCTGGAATTCCAGTTCACACCTCAACTCTGAAAGGGGCACCAACCAGAACACATTCTCTTGACTGAAACGAACTTTTACAACCTCGGCCTACTAACACACACGACCAACAAGCAGCTTCAGAACCAAGAACCTCAGAGGCTGAACAGAGAAGCTGCATCCAGGAACCAAACCAAGAGCATCATCGCAACAGAGGACACCCGAGAGCAGGAAAACCAACCAAACGCGATCTGAACAAGAGCTTCCAGACACAGGCCTGTTCTGAATAAACACAGAGATTCTTTTGCCCTGAAACACCTGTCTATTGCCTTCTTAATTTCACACTTTTAAATAGGCCCGTT
Organism: Chiloscyllium plagiosum; assembly: GCF_037043375.1. Classification (NCBI taxonomy): domain Eukaryota; kingdom Metazoa; phylum Chordata; class Chondrichthyes; order Orectolobiformes; family Hemiscylliidae; genus Chiloscyllium; species Chiloscyllium plagiosum. The sequence continues at coordinate 106,539,992 of NW_028270147.1, read as the reverse complement.
TGCGGAACCAGGGATCTGGGGATGATTTAAACCATCTAAAAATCAGCAGATTACTGATCACAAACAAGAGAGGGTACCCTGATTGAACTGTTAAGAGTAATTGGAGTTCTCTTGTTTGGTGACTCAGCCAGATGTTTCAATTCGATTCTGTGTACACTATAGGAAAGTGAATGTAGTCACAAAGATGGATTTGTATCCTATTCCCAGGTCAGAAGATTGCATTGAAATGGTGGGTAGTGCGTCATTCCTATCGAAAATTGATTTGATGAAAGTATATTGAGAAGTACCGCTGACAAGAGCCAAGGAAATTTCTGCCTTTGCTGCATTCTGGATCTTTGTACACAAAGGAAAACTCAAATACATTTGAAACATTTTGGGACGACAGGGTAGAGACTGAGGGCAGAACTGAAGAAAATTAGCTTTATTCGGGAAATGGTTTTGGAAAATTTATGGGATTAAATTTTGATAAATCCACAAGGACCAAAAATCTACATTTCAGATTACTTCAGGAATTGCCCAAAAATTTTGGGAACATTGGTGTTCAAGATTCTATCAATTCTGGAACTGTTCCCAGTGACTGGAGCGTTGCGAATGTAGCATCACTATTTAAAATGGGAGGGAGAGAGAAAAGTGGGCAACCTGGACCAATCAGCCTGACATTGGTATTGGGAAAAATACTCAAGTCCGTTGTGAAAGATTTAATCACTGAGCACATGGAAGACAGTGACAGGATTAGGCAGAGTCAGCATGGTTTGTGAAAGGGAAATCATGCTTAACGAATTGACTGGAATTGTTCGAGGGTGTAATGAGCGGATTTGACAAGGGGGAGCCAACGGATGTGGTTTATCTGGAACATTCAGAAGGCTTTTATTAAGTCCCACAGTAGAAATTAGCGTATAAAAGTAAGACTAATGGGACTGGGGGCAGTGTACTGACATGGATAGAGAACTGGTTGGCAGGCTGGAAACAAAGAGTAAGAAAAAACAGACCTTTTTTCTGAAAGGGTACCACAGGCCTGGACGCAGCTATTCACATATTTATTCATGGTTTAGATTAGGGAACTTAAGAGTAATATCTCCAAGTTTGCCGATGACACAAAGCTAGGTGGGAGGGGAAGCTGTGAAGAAGATGCAGAGATGCCTGTGTCTGTGTATACCAGTCACTGAAAGTCAGCGTGCAGCAGGCAGTGAAGAATGTAAATGATATGTTACCTTTCACGTGAGAGGATTTGAGTGCAGGATCAGGGATGTCTTGCTGTAATTGTATGGGGCCTTGTGAGTCCACACCTGGAATATTCAAACCAAAACTGGTTCAGTGACAGGAGACAGAAGGTGGAGGCAAAAAGTTGTTTGTGTGACTGGGCCCAGTGTGCAGTGGGATACCACAGGGATCAGTGCTGGGTCCCTTATTGTTCAGGATATATTGAAACAATGAAGATGAGAATGTGAGAGGTGAGGGATGGGGTGAGTGGATGGTGACTGAGTTTGTAGATGACACAAGGTTTGGCAGATGGTTGACAGTGAGGAAGAAGGTCTTAGGTTACAGGAGGATCTAACTGGATTGGTCAGATGGGCAGATCAGAGTCAGATGGAACTTACCCCTGATACATGTGAGGTGATGATCTTTTGACGATGTAACAGGTGAATAAGGTATTTATGAAGTCATATGGGACACTTGCCTTTATCATTTCAGGTATAGATTAGAAGACCAAGGAAGATATGTTGGAGCTGTGCAGAACTTTGGTTAGACTACAGCTGCAGTACTGTGTGCAGTTCTGGTCACCACGTGATCAGAAGGATGGGATTGTACTGGAGGGGGTGCAGTGGATATTAACCAGGATGTTGCTTGGAATGAAGCATTTCAGCGATGAAGAGAGTCTGGATAAACTCGGGTTGTTTTCTTTGAAGCAGAGAAGGTTGAGAGGATCTGATAGAGGTGTAAACGGGTATGAGGGGAATGGACAGAATGAATAGAAAGCAGGTGTCCCTATTCTTCGGAGTTGGCACACATTCACTGTGAAAGACAGGAGCTTCAGAGGGGATTTGAAGAGGAGGTTTTCACCCAGAGGGTGGTGGGGGTCTGGTTTGCATTGTCTGGGCTGGTAGTTGAGGATTAACCCTTGAAATATCATAACATTTAAAGCTATGGGCCTTGTGTTGGAAAGTTGGTTGAATGCAGGTTTACTGTAGTTTGGATGGTACAGGTACAATGGATCGAAGGGCCTCTTCTGTACTGTGCGATTTTATGATTGTATTGTGTGCAGTTTTGGT